>NC_080170.1:120642314-120700065 GCF_950295315.1 Erinaceus europaeus
TCACAAGTGGTGAAGCAGTGCTGCAGGTGTTTCTCTTTCTCTGTCTCCCCCCTTTTCCTCTCAACTTCTCTGTCTTTACCCAATAAATAAAGACAATAAAGTTTTTAATTACTTTAAAAAATAATATTTAAAAACATATATATTAATATTTATTTATTTATTATGAGAAAGGATGAGAGAGAGGGGGAAACATCAGAATATCACTCTGGCTATGTGGTATCAGGGTCCAACTCAGGACCTTATATTTGAGATTCTTATATTTTATCCTCTGTACCACTTCTCAGGCCACTAACAAATACATTTTTAAATGTTTGGGGAGGTAATATAATGGTTATGCAAAAAAGGTTTTCTTGTCTGAGGTACCAAAGGTCCAAGGTTCAATCCCCAGCACCACCATATGCCAGAGCTGCTCAGTACTCTGGTAAAACTAATACTAATAAATGTTTAGAAATTAAAAAAATCTTTAAAAAAGTAGTCCAGTAGCCTGTGGAGGTATCTTAGCAATAGAGCACAGGACTTGCAAGTGGATCCAGGTTCAACCCCCAGCACGGCAAATGCCAGAGCTGAGCAGTATTCTAATCTTTGGAAATTAACTAAAAACGAACAAATCTTATAAGTTCAATGGACTTCAAAGTACAAACATGTTCAAGGGTTGGGGCTGTGTTTTCTGTGTGGTACCTCACTTAGTATTTCTCAAAATATGGCCTAGAGACCCCCCACACATATCAGATTCAAGGGGCTCTCTCTTAGTAGCAGATCTGGGGGCTCGCCTTCCAAATTAACAACTAGAGTCAAGACTTTGCTTTGTGGGATGATCTCACTCATAGGCAGAGGTTGAAAAACAAGATCAAAAGGGAAAACACTAAACAGAACTTGGACTGGAGTTGGTGTGCTGCACCAAAGTGAAAGACTCTGGGGTGGGGAGAGGATTCAGGTCCAGGAACATGATGGCAGAGGAGGACCTAGTGGGAGCTGTATTGTTAATGTGGAAAACTGGGAAATATTATGCATGTACAAACTATTGTATTTACTGTTGACTCTGAATCATTAATCCCCCAATAAAGAAATAAAACAACTTTGCTTTGTATCAAGCCCCCCAACCATTTTGGTAGACTCCAGAGTTTGTAATTATGGGCTAGGAAAAACAAACAGAAGCCTTCATCTATTTCTAAGTTGCCATAAGAAATTGTGGTGGAGGATAAGATTCATTTGTCTTTGCTGACAACAGTGTGAATTTGTTTAACAGTGTATCCACTTCAGGGAAAGTTTAACAAGGAATACCTTAGATTGAAAATGCGACGGGCCTTTTCTTAGCTGTGGGTCATTATCTCTCCTCAGAACAGTATTTTCTCAAAAACAGTTGTTTCTCTGTGTCTTCTGGGAAGAATTCGTCTTTCAGTCGATATGATTGCAACATATTGATGGAAGCAAGAGAAAAACAATACAACAATTTTGCTAACTATCTTTTTTTCTGAAGTAAACAATTTTGAAGTGATAGAAAGGCAATTTAGTAACAGTAACTTACGGTCCACAAGTTATTACTTTTTTTTTTTTGACACCAAGATTATCATTGTGGTTCTGTGCCTGCCTAATGCTACTATTCCCAGCAGCCATTTTTTTTTGGGGGGGGATAGAAGATGGAAGACAGAAAGAGTGAGATAGATTAGATAGATAGATTGATGGATGGATGAAGAGAGAGAGAGAGAGAGGCAGTTGCACACCTGGTTAAATGTACCCAGTACAGTGTGCAAGGACTTGGGTTCAAGTCCCTGGTCCCCACCTGCAGGGGGAAACTTTAGAAGTGGTGAAACAGGGCTGCAGGTGGTATCTCTCTGTCTCTCCTCTCTATGTCACCCTCCCCTCTTAATTTCTGTCTCTATCCAATAATAAATAAATAAAGTCAAATAAAACATCTCTAAGGAGGTTGGGTGGTGGCACACCTGGTTGAATGCATGTATTACAGGGAGGCGGGGACAGGGAGCAGCAGCAGCTGTGTTTCTCTCCTCTCCTCTCCTCTCTTCTCCCAGGTTAACTAGGAATACCAAAGGAGACCACCTGGGACCGCAGCAAGACAGGACTAGAACGACTTCAGGAACTCACCAAATCACCGGTGAGTGCAAACACGTGTGGCTCATGGACAGAGAGGAGCCTAGGAAGAGATTAAGTGGCTCGTAACAGTCCGGCAGTTTACCAGTTGAGACACCACCTCCAGTCTGTTTCACCAACAAAAAGACAACTGAAGGGAGGAGAAGACTACCCTGAGACTCACCAAGTGCAACTGTGAGTCTCCATTGCTACTGCCCTCAGAAGCTGAAGCAGCGGCGAGGAGGCCCTGTGCTGACACAGGGGACAGAGAACTAACCAGGAAACTCAGGAGAAGATCTATACCTCGGTGGCCTAGCAGTGGGGCTGTGAGAGTCCCTTTGCATAACCACTGGATTATCTCTGCTCCACCCTGCTTTTTTATTATTTATAAAAAGGAAACGTTGACAAAACCATAGGAGAAGAGGGTTACAGCTTCGCACAATTCCCTCCACCAGATCTCCGTATACCATACCTCCTTTGATAACTTTCCTATTCTTTAACCCTTTGGGAGTATGGACCCAAGGTCACTGTGGGATGCAGAAGGTGGAAGGTCTGGCTTCTGTAATTGCTTCCCTGCTGAACATGGGCGTTGACAGGTGGATCCATACTCCCAGCCTGGCTCTCTTTCCCTAGTGGGGCAGGGCTCTGGGGAAGCGGAGCTCCAGGACACATTGGTGGGGTCGTCTGTCCAGGGAATTCTGGTCGGCATCATGCTAGCATCTGGAACCTGCTGGCTGAAAGGAGAGTTAACATACAAAGCCAAACAAATTGTTGAACAATCATGGACAGAATAGTGCAGATGAAGTGTTGGGGGGTCCTCCATTTTGTAGATAGCTAGTAGGCACATTTTATATTTCAAAGGGACTGTAGCTATACTAGTGTTTTTGTTTGTTTGTTTGCCTGAGCCTGAAATCTGATATGCAGGTGGATCCTAATTATTGTCTGGAGAGATGATGTCATGGCTGGAAAAAGGACCAGAAAGCTGGATCAGGGAAGAGAGTAGCTCCCTAATATGGGAAAGGGGTATAAATATTGTTGATTGTAAACCTCATCAATTTGATGTGATCTGGGGCCCGTAATTAGCTTAGGAGCCTGTGTGACCTCTGCATCCCTCTAGATCTGAGCTCACATTCTGTCATGAGTAGGAACATTCCATGCTGCCCCAATATCGACCCATCTTCCTCAGGTGTAGCATAGAGTATGTTGTCCAGCCTCCCTTCAGAGGACGGAACATTCTCTACCATTGTTAATCCAAGTTGAGGGCAAGGTCCTATGGGGATCCACAAAGGGGTCTATTTTGTTGTTCCTGATAGAAATGACCGGTAACAATGGAGAGAGGGATTTATTCGAGTTCTAGGCCCATCATGTCTGTTTGGGAATCTCAGGACTCCCCAGTTAGGGCCCCAGCTGGTGGAATGGCCTGATAGTGACTAAAGACTCATCGTTAAAGTATGCCAGTCTCTTGCCCTTATTCAGCTTTTGCAGTCCTTGCTCCACCCTGCTATATCTCTTGGTCAGGAGTCAGTGACTAAGCTAAAAAGCCTTCTTCTAAAAGCCCTCAGGCTCCCATAGCCTACAGGGAAGAAAAAGAACAAAAGAGACTTTTAAACCACTGAGCTCCAACTCAGGGATTAAAATAATATTGAAACAACTGTCAATTTCCACAACTGTGAAGCCTTTAATTACCTTACTTAGATACAAGTCAATCCAGGCAAGAGAGAGCAGGAATTTGAAAAGCACTGAGAGTGTATGTATTACAGTGAGCGCCACCTGCGGGGGAAAGCTTTGTGAGTGATGAAGCAGTGCTGCAGAATTTTCTCTCTCTCCCTCCTTCTCTATCTCTTCCCTTTCCCTCTTGATTTATGGCTGTCTCTGTCCCATAAAGTAAATATTAAAAAAATTTTAAAAGAGAGGGAGAGAGAGAGGAAGGAGAGATGCCTGCAGCACTGCTCTGCGGCTCATGAAGCTTCCCCCCTGCAGATGGGAACCAGGGGCTTGAACCTGGGTTTTCATACATTGGAATGTGTGGGTCTACCATCACCTGCACTTCCATCCCCTAGTTTACGTGACAGAATATATACAGACTTCATGTTGATATACTGGCTCACCCACACATGATCCCCTGAGTTACCCAGTTTTCAGAGAAAGTCTTTTCTGGAATTCACACCAAGTACAAGTTCAGGGTGACATTTGTCACTGAATAGACGTGGATGTCAGATCAAGGTAGTATGGTGTCAGAGCATTACTAATTTTGAGGTAAATTTGAGTAGATCTGAATTGCTTTGGGGGCAAAATGAATTTTCTAGTCTTAAACTCTCTAGTAAACTTAGGCAAAGTCTGTTACTTTGAACAGCAAGAAAAGCAGACAACTCCCCCAAGTAACAAATGGACCCTTCACTATATAGTAATTACTATGGGACAAAAATAACAGCAACTCCAGACCTCTCTCTCTCTCTCTCTCCCTCCCTCCCTTCCTCTCTCTCTCTCTCCCTTTCCCTCCCTTCCTCTCTCTCTCTCTCTCTCTCTCTCTCTCTCCCTCTTTCCCACCCTTCCTCTCTCTCTCCCTCTCTCCCTCTCTCCTTCTCTCCCTGTCTCCTTGCCTCCTGGGTTTTCGTGGAGGTTTGGTACTAGCACTATGAGAATCCAATACTTTATCCACTGCGCCGCCTCCTAGGCCAGTACTAGCATTATGAATCCACTCCTCTTGGAAGCCATTTTTCTTTCTTTCTTTCTTTCCTTTTTTTTTTTTTTTTTTTTAGATTTTATTTATTTATTAATGAGAAAGACAGGAGGAGAGAGAAAGATCCAGACATCACTCTGGTACATGTGCTGCCAGGGATTGAACTCAGGACCTCATGCTTGAAAGTCCAACGTTTTACCCACTGTGCCACCTCCTAGACCACCCATTTTTTCTTTTTTTTTAGAATAAGTCAGAAAGAAATTGAGAGAGGAAGGGAAGACAGAGAGGGGGAGAGAAATAGACACTTACGGATCAACTCCCCTATAGTGGGGATCTGGGGGCTCAAACCGAGATCCCTGAGTGGGCCCTGTGCTTCACATTATGTGTGCTTAACCTGGTGTATTTTTAAAAAAATTTTCTTTGTTTATTTAAAAAAGGAGACATTAACAAAACCGTAGGATAAGAGGGGTTCAACTCCACACAATCCCCACCAACAGATCTCCGCATCCTATCCCCTCCCCTGATAGCTTTCCGATTCTTTATCCCTCTGGGAGTATGGACCCAGGGTCATTGTGGGATGCAGAAGGTTGAAGGTCTGGCTTCTGTAATTGCTTCCCCGCTGAACATGTGCATTGACTGGTTGATCCATACTCCCAGCCTGCTTCTCTCTTTCCCTAGTGGGGTGGGGTTCTGGGGAAGCAGAGCTCCAGGACATATTGGTGGGGTTGTCTGTCCAGGAAAGTTTGGTCGGCATCCTGCTGGCATCTGGAACCTGGTGGCTGAAAAGAGAGTTAACATACAAAGCCAAACAAATTGTTGAATCATCATGGACCTAAAGGCTGGAATAGTGCAGATGAAGTGTTGGGGGTACTCACTGCATACTATTATGTACTTTTTCTTTTAGGTAAATATTTTGCCCTAGTTTATGGATACGTGTGAACATATGCTCTATCTCATGGGACTGGTCTATATCTTGGTTTTGGGACTTTGTTAGGAAGTGAACCACCTGGAATGGAATTAGAGAATACTACGAAAGGCAAGGTCTCCCCCGAGTTTAATCTGGTGCATTACTGCCAGATCCCTGGGCTCTCGCTCTCTCTCTTCCTCTGTCTCATGGAGCATCTCAGCTACTGCTACATCCTTTGTCTGACTCCAGCTCCTACCAGTCACCCAGCCTTGGGTACAAGACCCAGCCCCTGCCTCTGATGACACCTGTCCTCCTTCTAACTGCCACTATAGACTTCTGGTCTCTTTCTCAATCCTTTGCTTGACTTCTCAAGAGTTCTCATCTGCTTCATCAAGTCCCTGTGTCATCAAAGCTTAGACAAGGCAAGTGTGGGCCTTTATCAGAAACCATTGTGCTCACCCTTCAACCTGCTCTGGCCACCTGAGGTGGGGTAGGCTGTGCTTCTGCTAGAGGTTAGAAATGGGAGAAACATACCCCCCCAGAGGGATAAAGAATAGAGGATCCTTCCAATGGACGGGATGGGATGCAGAACTCTGGTGGTGGGGACTGAATGGAATTGTACTCCTCTTATCCTATAATCCTGTCAATCATTATTAAATCAACAAAAATTGTCAAAAAAGAAATGGAAACTTTTGAGAACCACTACGAAGGGGAGTATAGTTTCTGGTAATTCTCCTCCAGAAACAGTCTGAGAAACTGGAAGGAAAGCCTCTTTTCAGTCACTCTGGTCCTGAAAGCCTTGGCCTTTGAGGAGTTGTACAAACATATTCTCTATAGCCAACACAGTGATCTAATGTAGACTAGAAAATCTAGCAGTTATTATCAGACTAACAGTACATCTGAAGTCACAACAGCCCAGACATGGAATCAACAGATGACTAGAGAGAGAAGTCATGGCACATGCGCCCAATGGAGTAGGACTCAGCACTGAAAAGATTGAGTTGTGTTGTTCTGGACACAGTGGATGGGATTGGGTGTGACTATGCTGAGTGAACTATATATAGAAGTGAAAGACAGCTACCAGATGACTGTACTCATATGTGAAATGTAGATAATTAAACAAATGAACTTGCAAAAAATAAAAAAATAACCAAGCTGCTCTTAGATTCTGAGAACTATGGTGGTTATCAGTGAGTTTCTCTTCCCCTTGTAGGTAGTGACCAATTTTCAATGATTTGGCCTTTTAAAATTATAATGGAAACGATGGAGGGTTGGGTGTCAGTGCACCAGCTTAAGTACACATGTTACGATGAATGAAGCCCAGGATTTGAGCCCCTACTCCCCACCATCAGGGAGAAAGCTTCACAAGTGATTAAGCAAGTACTGCAGGTGTCTCTCTGGCTCTCTCCCTCTCAATTTCTCTCTGTCCTATCAGATAAAGAAAAATGACTGTCAGGAGCAGTGGATCTGTCATGCTGGTGCAGAGCCCCAGCAATAAGCCTGGTGACAAAAATAATAAAATAATAAAAAAGGAAAAGAAAAAGATAAAAGAAAGAAATTTTAAAATAGTTTCAGGTTTACAAAAAAAATTTCAAAGACAGTACAGACAGTTCCCATGTTCTCACCACCTGCTTTCCCCTAGTAGTGTCTTACAATCCTGTGATTCATCTGGCAATGAATGAATGAATAAACACTCATACACTATCACTAAGTCCATACTTGACTGCCTCCCTTTCTCTTTCTTCCAAGATTCCATCTAGGTCAGCACATCCATTTAGCTCTCAATCTTCTGAGGCAATTCTTGACTGTGGCAGTTTTCTTGTGTGTCTGTGTTTGACGACCTTGACAATTTTGATAATTTTGTAAAATGTCCTTCAGTTGGGATTTATCCTCATGTCCTTTCTCAAGACTCCTGGGGTTGTGGGTTTGGGGACAGAGGAGAACAAAGATGAAACACTATTCATTTGGGCTTATTCCATGCACACACTATCAACATGACTTATCACAGCGGATGGTGGCTTTCCTTACTTGGCTGAGATGGGGTGTGTCAGGTACCTCCCCCTGGAAAGTTATTTTTTGCCCTTTTCTGTCTGTTAGGACCTATTTTGAAGGATGTCCCTATGTGGACAAAAGGGAATTTTATTTTTTCCAGTTGGTTCCTGAATTCACTCATTCTTGTGGGATCTCTCTCTCTCTCTGGTGGGGGTGACTCCTCCTTACCTTCTGACAATGCAATATGTCCCAGACTCTCTCTCTCTCTCTCTCTCTCTCTCTCTCTCTCTCTCTCTATATATATATATATATATATATATATATATATATTTTCCTTACTTTAATCCTAGAATCAACATTTTACCCAAGGAATGTTGGACCCTTATATTGGAGAATAGTTTTTAAAACCAAGACCTAAATATGTTCAGCTTGGCTACTTTCAATCATCTACTTGCTTCATTATTTTAAAGAGAATTTTATTAATAGCATGTACACTTTCTGCACACATAAGACAAACCTAGAAATTCTGGTCCCTTAGGTATGATATTTGTTTATTTATCAGAGAGAGGGAAAGAGAGAGAGAGACAGAGGAGGAGAGAACCAGGGCACTGCTCTGATTTATGCATCGCCAGGGGTCAAACTAAAGATCTCCTGTGTAAGGGTCTAATACTTTATCCACTGAGCCACTTCCTAGACCACGCCATCAATTCCCTAAACATATATTTTCACCAGTGCCAACTTTAGATGAGATTCCAAAGCAGGTTTCTTTTGTTTTCAAAAGGAATATATATATATATATATATATATAGGTTTTCCCTCAAGAATTATCACTGGGCAGAGAGAACTTGAGAGGGGAGGGGAGATAGAAGGAAGAAAGAAAGACAGACACCTGCAGATCTGCTTCACGACTCATGAAGCATCCTCCTGCAGGGAGGAGTGGGGGGCTTGAACCCGGGTCCTTTTGCATATAGTACTTTGTGCTTAACCGGGTGTGCTATCACCTGGCCCCAAGAATACAAGAAATTTGATTATTAAGTGGTCCAAGAGAAGAGCTATACACATTTATAAATAGGGGTCCATGGTGTGAAAAAGGTAGGAGACCTCCTGCTGGGAATATATATGTCACAATCTTGTTATTGGTCTTGAACTTCACCCCTTATCTTCTGAGAGAGGAGCTCTGTCCAGCTCAGCCTCTGCTCTGTTTGAGAGAGTCTAACATCAGCCTGGTTTGGACTCCATTCTGGCTTCTGTGACCTGGAGCAAGTATGTCCACTACACTGTGCCTCAGTTTCTTTTTCTGTAAGTTGAGGATGTCGATGCCAGTATGACCCACTTGCAGAGGCAAGGCATCCTCCAGCTCCTCAATCTCCCCACAGGTCTCTGGAGAGACAGTTAACAAGAAGGGGCTGCAAAGGGCAGAGGAGACAGCTTAATGTTCATGCAAAAAGTTTTTCTATATGTGAGGTTCTCAGGTCCCAGGTTCATTTCCTAGCACCACTACAAGCCAGAGCTGAGCAGTGTTCTGGGAAAAACTAAAAGACAAATATATAGGTGCGAAGGCACTGCAGAAGGGGCTGTAATTAGCACAATTGGTTATAATTAGAAATGGAAGAAACAGGCAGGATCACGGAACAGGCTGATTCCTGGGGTCTCAGCCAGGATGGTCCCACAAGATGACACAACTTTCGAGACCATCTGCTGGGTATTCCAAAAGCAATTCTCACGCCGGGGCTCCCTACTGCAGAGTGTCTCCCTGAGATGAGTCTCACATAGGAATTACTCTTCTAAAAGAAAAAAGCAGAATTGAACTTAGCTATTTCAGAGAAACGTGAAACCTTGAAAGAAAGCTCAGTAAGTCCCAGAGACTAGGCACTTTCTCCTGGGCTAGGGACATTTCAGACCTCTTAAGCCAGAGCCTTGTCCAGAGGCCAAGGTCCACCTATTTGGTGTTTTTTCTCATGTTGAGAGGTCTCTTGAGCAGGGCTGCTCTAGGCATGGTTCCTAGACCATGGCAGCTGTGTCATCACCAAGCTCATTAGAAACAAAATATCTGAGGGTCGGGCGGTAGCCAGCATGTTTAAGCGCACATGGTTTTAGGCGCAAAGACCGGTGTAAGGATCCTGGTTTGAGCCCCGGGCTCCTATTGGCAGGGGAGTTGCTTCACAGATGGTGAAGCAGGTCTGCAGGTGTCTATCTTTCTCTCCCCCTTTCTGTCTTCCCCTCCTCTCTTGATTTCTCTCTGTCCTATCCAACAACGGTGACACCAATAACAATAAGAATAACAACCACAACAACGATATATATATATAAACAACAAGGGCAACAAATGGGGAAAAAACAGCCTCCTGGAGCAGTGGGTTTATGGTGCAGGCCCTGAGCCCCAGCAATAACCCTGGAGCCAAAAAAAAAAAAAAAAAAAGAAGAAGAAGAAGAAGAAGAAAAAAAAAAGAAACACAACATCTTGGTTCCATCCAGAACTATTGAATCAGAAACTGGCTAGGAGAGCTCTGCCTCTCTCTCCCGCCTACTTCAATCTATGTTTTAACAAGCTCTCTGGGCAAGGTGGCTGTCAAGAAAGACTCAAGAACACTGATCCACAGGACCTGGAACTTTCTATGTTAAACCTGAAGACATTTTCAACCCTATGCCCCCTCAGAGTCTGACTGTCTAGCACTTGGCGCTTGTTAGGTGCATACTGAATACTGACTGACTGGATGGGCGGTAGCGCAGCACGTTAAGTATACGTGGTGCAAAGCTTAAGGACTGGCGGAAGGATCCAGGTTTGAGCCCCCAGCTTTCCACCTACAGGGCAGTCGCTTCATAGGAGGTGAAGCAGGTCTGCAGGTGTCTATCTTTCCCCCTCTCTGTCTTCCCCTCCTCTTTCCATTTCTCTCTGTCCTATCCAACAATGACGACATCAATAATAATTACAACAACAATAAAATACAACAAGGGCAACAAAAGGGAAAATAAATAAATATTTTTAACAAATTAAAAAAAATAATAAATGAATACTGACTGGACAAATTATTTAAAAATGGCAGAAGCGTTAATGTTTAAGAATGTGAGTATGCACCAATGTGTCCTGGGACCTCACCTCTCTAGAGCCCTACCCCACCAAGGAAAGATAGAAAACAGGCTGGGGGGGGGGGGGCGGGGTACAGGCTTTGACAGACCTACCAATGTGTTTTACTGTGTGACCTTGGGCAGACTGCCTCACATTTCTGAGCTTTAAATGGGACAGTTTTGGCCAGTGCTTCTTGTTAAGTTTTACTTGAAAGGATATATTTTAGCAGAATGCCTGTTGCATATAAAGGACCAAAGTAACAGTGCAGAACTGGATTTGTCTCCCACTTCTGAGAAAAGGCTCACAGTTGTGTGAGAGAACTTCTGAAAATGGAGTCAAATCTAGCACTGGTGTGTCTCAGCCTGTGTGCACATTATGCAAATACCAGACTTCAATGTTACGGGGAAGACCAATGTCACCTGAGGTCAAGGGAATCTGGCCAGGTTTAACTCTAGACCATTATCTGCACCCCTCAGTCCCCTCCCAAGACGTGATGCTTGCAGATCGTGCCAGGAAAAATCATCCACACCCACACCCAGTCCCCCTCTAAGCTGGGCACACGCACAGAGGAACTGGGTTATAATTGTGTCTCAAAGGTCACCATAGAGTCGCAGGAATCCATGTCCAAAGAGACTCACTCCATGGAGCAGCTAGAGAACTAACAAGAGTCCCAGTGGCAAAGCTCTCCCCACAGTGGGCAACACTTGGAGAAAGACTCAGCTCTGCTGCCTGGGTATGTCTCTAGAGGGACCACCACGGTGCTGCCCGGCCAGTCAATTCCACGTCTCTGACCTGAACACTCTCAGAACCTCAGGGGTGTCTGTTCTGAATGTTCTGCACTCTCTTGGGAACTCCTTGCCCTTCACATTTTCATCCCATGCTATTGCTTCTGATTTTAGTGAGAAATGGAAACAGTGGGAAGATGATTGTTGCATTGTCCCAGCACTGAGCTGGGGTCCTTGACTCTCCGTCACCAGGGATGAGTCACACCTGATCCTTGTGGAGGTGGACTCCTCACCTGCTCCTCAGGGGCCCATGTCTTCTTGCCATTTTAGAACTTGTCAGTAGGCCACTGCGCTAGAAGATCTTGCCGGAGGAGCATGCCAGATCGCCACTCTAGAGTATCACACTGGAATGCTACACTAAAATGTCACTCTAGAACACCACTCTGGCACATCGTGCTAGAACACCATTCTAGAACGCCATTGTGACAGGACTCCACTCTAGAACATCTTTACGGGAGCACCACTTTAGAATGGCAGGCTAGAACATCATCACATGAGAACAATAGAGCACTACCACAGCACATCCTGATAACACCCCATGTTGGAACACCACTCTTCTACGTCATCTTCTAGAACACCACTCATGCACTGAGCTAGAATGCTACTCTAGAACGTCACACTAGAACACCACTTCAAAGTACCATGCTAGAACACTACTCTAGCACACACGACAGGACAGACCAGTCCCCTGGAGCACCCCCTCTTCTCTCATTCCCATGCCATAATTCCCCTCATCTTAACAGTGGCAGCAGCAACAGCAAAATCTTTCCTTGAGTCTGACTCCTTCCACCTCCCACCTCAACTCCGTTCCTCTTTTTAGAGTCCACACCTGCTCTGTCCTCACTGTTTCCACTTCCTCGCCTCCTGTACTTCTTGGGCTCCCTCGAGTCAGGCTTCTGCTCTTACCTTTATGTGGAAACTGCTTTTGTCACCCAATTTCTTCTTTGTTACCAAATCCAATGGGCAATTCTCAGTCCTTGGCTCACTCAAACGACTAGCAACATTTCACACCAGTTATCACTTCCTTTTTGGGCAATCTATTTTCACTGGGTCTCTTCAGTGTGGAAAATGAATAACAATAAATACTTTGCTAAGATGAGCTTATCAGTATATTCTGGAAGCCCACCTCCCCAGAGTCCTACACCACTAGAGCCAGATAGAAACAGGCTGGGGGGATGGATCCACCTACCAACAACACCCATGTCCAGCAGAGAAGCAGTTATAGAAACTAGAATTCCTCCCTTCTGAATCCCAAAATGAAATTTGTGCCCTACTCCCAGAGAGGAAGAAATATTAGGGGAAGATGATCTGAACCCCAGTTCCACCAGGACTCAAAGTGTCTGTCACCAATAATCCAGTTTTTATATTATCACTGAAAGAAAACACCAGAGGAAGCCAGACACTGTTTCTCTTATCTGAGAGAGAAGAGGAAAAAATAGATGAATGCCTGGAAGTATTAATAGGTATAGGTGTGACTTAAGAAGGAAGTGAAAGCAAGACCATAGGAAATATGGGCAATGAAAGGATGAATATGGGCTGATCCCACTCATGGGTAGAAGTTGAAATATAAGATCAGAAGGGAAAACACAAAGCAGGACTTGGACTGGAGTTGGCATACTGCACCAAAGTAAAAGACTCTGGGGTGGGAGGGTGGTGGGTAGAATTGTTCAGGTCCTGGAATATGATGGCAGAGGAGGATTTTGGTGGAGGTTAGAGTGTTATGTGAAAAACTGAGAAATGTTACACATGTGCCAACTACTATATTTTACTATTGACTGTAAACCATTACCCCTCCCCATAAAGAAAAGAAAAAGAAGATATGGGCAAAATATACACAGATGCAGACATAGATATAATGTAGTGACAGGCCTGAAGTCAACCCATATCTGTGTCCTTGGAAGAATTACAGTTTCCAGTGGAGGGGATGAGGACACAGAAGCGTGGTGGTGAGAATGGTGTGGAATTGTGCCACTGTTATAATTTTGCAAATTAACATCAAATCACTAACAAAAATATGGAGAAAAAAATAAAAAACAAACCACGTTGCTAATAAGAAGCAAGCACCAGCATGACAAGGATGTAATGTCATCTGTAGCTGTATCCCCAGTACCTAGCATGGCATCCTTCCTGTATGAGAAGCTCCCAATATGCTAACCTACATCAGGGACCAGCCAAGTAAACCCTATCTAGTCCACTGCCTACTTTATAAATAAAGCTTTATTGAAACATAGCCATGCTCATTTGCTTATGTATCCATTCCCCACCCCCCAACCAAGCCTATTCACTATTTGATCCTTTATAGAAAACACCTACTGATTCTGAGTTGGAAAAGTATTTCAAGGGGCTGGGTGGTGGCACACATGTTACAATGTGCAAGGACCTGAGACTGAGTGTCCGGTTCCCACTTGAAGGGGAAAAGCTTTGCAAGTGGTGAAGCAAGGCTGCAGGTCTGTCTTTCTCTCTCCCTCTCCCTCTCCCTCTCCCTCTCCCTCTCCCTCTCCCTCTCCCTCTCCCTCTCCCTCTCCCTCTCCTTCTCCCTCTCCCTCTCCCTCTTCTTCCCCCTCTCCCTCTCCCTCTCCTTCCCCCTCTCCCTCTCCATCTCCTTCCCCCTCTCCCTCTCCATCTCCCTCTCCCTTTCTCTCTCATATATATATGAGAGAGAGAGCCAGAAATGGGGAGGGGAGAGGGAGAGGGAGAGAGAGAAAGAGAGAGACAGAGAGAATCCTGCAGCCCTACTTCACCACTCGCAAAGCTTGCCTTCTGCAGGTGGGGAGTGGGAGATTGAACCCAAGACCTTGTGCACTGTAACATGTGCACTCAACTAGGTGCATCACCCCAGTCTCTCTGTATCTCTATCTCCCCCTTCCTTCTCGATATCTGGCTATCTCTATCCAATAAATAAATAAAGATAATAAACAAGTTTAAAAAAAGAAAGAAGTATTTCAATTTCCATTCTGCTGTGTGCGTAGGACTTTTATCGTAGATGATCAAAGAGAAACAAGAATAGCTCACTCACCTGAGCATTGCCAAGGTCTGTGTAGGACCAGGGCCTGAGAAGGACCCTCCAAGGTGATTATTCATTTATTTATTTTTAGTACTGGTTCAATTTTGATTTACAAAATGATGAGATAACAAGGGCATAATTCCACACCGTTCCCACCACCAGAGTTGTGTGTCCCCACGAAATTACAGTGGTTCTCCCAAAGTCACAGATATGGACTGACTATCATTTCTGTAACTAGCTCTCCATCTATGTATTTTTTGCCATGGTAAATATTTAATTGTGGTGGCAGAAGTCAAAGAAGGCTAAGTGATAGAGTTCAGGACTTGTGTGCAGAGGTCCTGAGTTCCAGTCCCTGGAGTGATGCTCTGGCTCTCATTCACTGCACATCTCTCTCTCTGACTAAAGATGTGAATAAATCTTGAAAAAGACAGAAAGTTGACTAGTATTCCTTTTTTTTTTTTTTTTTTTGCTTTCAGGATTATCGCTGGGGCTCAGTGCTTGCATGATGAACCCACAGCTCCTGGTGGCCTCCCCCCCCCCCAACTCATTTTATTGGATAGGACAGAGAACTGTTAAAAAAAAAAAAAAAACTAGCCAAATCTTCATCTGCAAATATTCCAACCTTTAGGTTCATGATTAGTCAACAATTCGTTTGGCTTTATATGTTAACTCTTTTTTCAGCCACCAGGTTCCAGATGCCAGCATGATGTCAGCCGGCGGACTTCCCTGGACAGAGGACCCCACCAATGTGTCCTGGAGCCCCGCTTCCCCAGAGCCCAGCCCCGCTAGGGAATGAGAGAGACAGGCTGGGAGTATAGATCTTCCTGCTAACGCCCATGTTCAGCGGGGAAGCAATTCCAGAAGCCAGACCTTCCACCTTCTGCATCCCACAATGACCCTGGGTCCATACTCCCAGAGGGATAAAAAATAGGGAAGCTATCAGGGGAGGTAAGGGGATACTGAGTTCTAGTGGGGGGAATTGTGTGGAGTTGTACCCCTCTTATCCTATGATTTTTGTCAGTGTTTCCTTTTTTATAAACAAAAATAAAAACAAAACAAACAAAAAACCTTTCTGGAAGACAAAGCAGAATGACAACAGGTCATAATGGAGATGGAGCCCACACTGTCATTTCCTGTGTCATTTTCCAATGGCTGTCTTCTCTCTTGTCTGTATTGAATCCATCCTAAGATGTTATCTAGGACTTTTTTTTTAATGAAAAATTCTCTCACTTTTCAGAAACTCAGAGGAATAACTACCACACACAATGCCTTTTTTTCTTTTCTCTCAATTCTGCTTTGCAAATAATGTTTTTGTAAGGATGGAAGACATCCTCTCCATCCACCCCACCCCACCCCCCCAAAAAAGAAGGAGTCCAACTGTTTGAAGGATTTGAATAGGAAAAACAGAAGGACAGGACGTGGATTACTTCTTCCACCTGAGAGCGTCACAAACCTTGGAGAGAAGCAGCAGGGATGTATGAGACACAGCCTGCATAGGTCTCCTCTAGTTGCCGGAATCATATGGGACTTACCTCTTCTTTTCCACAAATATTCATGTTTCCAGGAGAATTTGCCAGCTTTCTGGAAAAAAAAAAAGATGCTTCTCTCCACACCACAATCCCCCATCCCCAGGAGATAAGAGTGTTGAGCATTTACAGTATCTATTAACTGCAAACAAGTACAGCAGAGTGGAAATGAGCCCTTCCATGGCCAAGCGCCCAGCCCCCCCCCCCCCCCCAGCCTGGTTTGGACCCCCTCAGCCTAAACAGTTACCTCTCGCCTGCCCCTCCCTGCACACGGCCACTCTGACACCCACTTGGTCTCTTTCTGAGGTGCTCAGGCTGAAAGAATACAAACAAATAAAGGGCGGGGGAGTGTGTGAACTTGTCACCCTCATCTCCACAGGCCAGGGGCAGGGTGAGGGGGCGTGAGCCAGCGTCCAAGTTCCTTCCAGTGGGCGTGTTTATGGGATAAAGTGACCAAAGCACAAAGAGGCTAAGAACTGGTGACAGCAAGTGGAAAAGTACCAGGGCCCCTGCTAGTCATTCCCATTGTCCCACCAAAGAGAAGGCGCTCAGTTCACGCCTCCAATCTGAGAACTACCCACTGGACTCTTCTCAAATAGGAGGGTTTCGGTTCAGCTGTTTTCTTTCCCAGAAGCTTCCCTGATTCCTGCTGTCCATATGGGGTGAGACTTTCTCAGAAGAGAGCATCTGAGTTGTGCTCAATTTGTCCTTCAATGCTCCTTGTGCTTTGTAGTATTATTATTACTACTACTATTTCTATTATTATTTTGCCTATAGGGTTATCGCTGGGGCTGGGTGCCTGCACCACAAATCCACTGCTCCTGGCCATCCCTTTTCCTTTGTTGTTGCTGCTGTTGTTGTTGTTGTTATTAGATAGGACTGAGAGAAGTTGAGAGAGTAGGGGGAGATAAAGAAGGAGAGAGAAAGATATCTGAAGACTTGCTTCACTGCTTGTGAAGCACCTCCCCTGCAGGTGGGGAGTCGGGGAGTTGGGGACTCGAACCTTATCCTTGCGCGGATCTTTGTGTTTCGTTGGACGTGAGTTTTACTGGATGTACCACCTCCTGGGTGTTGCTCTTTGATGTTTTACATCAACCTCACGTATGGATATATATTTTAATAATGAAACAGAGTCCAAAAATAATATATACTTTAAAATTAAAAATCAAAAGCACACACAACTGTTGACAAGGGAAAGAAAAAACAAAACTTTATTAAAAAGGAAATAAATAAATAAATAAATAAAGGGACAAAAACAACAACTGATGAAATTAATCCCCCTGGCCCCATGGGGAGGTGGTGGAGAGGACCAGAGGTTTGCTACTCAAATAACAAACTATTTCTCTGATCCAAAATTCCTTCCTTCCCGTGTTCTCTAGCTTTAGAATAAAGTCTCTTCCCTCTTATTTTGTGTTAGATTTGGTCTTGAGCCAGTCATATCTTATGCCAAGAGGCCTATTTGTAAAGTTTGGGCCTCTTTTCAGTGTATGATATGTAAAAAAGGGTTAAGCTAGAGTTCTTTTTGTTTCC
Source organism: Erinaceus europaeus (assembly GCF_950295315.1). Taxonomy (NCBI): domain Eukaryota; kingdom Metazoa; phylum Chordata; class Mammalia; order Eulipotyphla; family Erinaceidae; genus Erinaceus; species Erinaceus europaeus. Next base: position 120,659,891 of record NC_080170.1, read on the forward strand.
TAATAGAAAAACTACAGTTTTTTCTTAACAATAATGCTATTTAGACTAGAGTTGCTTTCCCTCCCTCAATAAGGGGTGTAAATAAAAAATCTTTTTTTTAAATAAAAATTATACGCTCAACCTGACGCTGTTGACTGGCTACAGAAGAAGGGCAAACGCTAGAAGAAGAAGAAGAAGAAGAAGAAGAATACATCTTGACACTAATAAACTATAATAGGTAGATGTAGGTCCCAAGTTTCTATATTAACAATAGTTGATGCTGGGGAGTCTGGCGGTAGCGCAGTGGGTTAAGTGCACATGGCACAAAGTGCAAGGACCCACGTAAGATTCCTGGTTGGAGCCCCCTGGCTCCCCACCTGCAGGGAAGTCGCTTTATAAGCGGTGAAGCAGGTCTGCAGGTATCTGTCTTTCCTCCTCTCTGTCTTCCCCTTCTCTCTATTTCTCTCTGTCCTATCCAACAACGACCACAATAATAAAACAAGGGCAACAAAAGGGAATAAATAAATATTAAAAATAAAAGAAAAAAAATAGTAGATGCTAACTAGGATTTTTTTTATTAGCGATTTAATAATGACGAACAAGATTGTAAAATATCAGGGGTATGATTCCACACAGTTCCCACCACTAGAGTTCCCTGTCCCCTCCCCTCCACTGGAAACTTCCCTGTTCTTTACCCCTCTGTGAGTATGGATCAAAATTCTTTATGGGGAGCAGAAGACGGAAGTTCTGGCTTCTGTTATTGTTTTTCTGTGGATAGTTTTGTTTTTTTTTTAAGAACAATTTTTTATCTCTACTTGCTCGGTTACAATAATAGTTGAACTGATTTGAAAATGTATCAGCTTCATTAAGATAGCCCACCTGGCATGTAGCACAGCACCACAGCTGGCAAACACTGCCCGTCTTCACATTGAAACACACAAAATCATGCATTATAGGCAGTATTACAAAATTTTAAAAAGCCCAAAAACACTGCCAGTGCTTTAAGGCAGACTTAAGTTGACAATGTTTGACAATATCAGAACATGAGCAAAGCCAACAGCATCGTAAAAGATTCAAATGTTAACATTGTTTGATTTTATTTTTAATACCACCAATAAAAGTAAAGGAACTTACTTTGTTGCGAACCCCAGACTGCCTTGTTTCAAACTATAGATGGCACATACGCAAGGTGAGAGTTTAAGGAGACTTCCTAAGGGCCTTGTTTTTTTCTGCTGCAGTCTAGCAGCTTTGGATTAAAAAAAAAATTTTTTTATTGGTTTTCTTTCAGAAAGAGAGACATTCAGAGAGAAAGATACAAAGAGAAAGACCAGAGCCCTGTTCAGAGCTCGGACTCATGATGGTGTTGAGAACTGAACCTGAGACCTTGGAGTCTCAGGCATGAATGTCTTCTGCAGAATTGTTGTGCTGTCTCCCCAGCCCTAGCTTTGGACTTTTGAAACGCTTTGTAGTTTTTTTCTGATACCTCTTGTTGATGATGTATTTGTCCTTCTTTTGGCTGGCAGTGCACAGGAGGCCTAGGAGAGAATAAGACAGCATGCAGCAAAGGTTAGAGGGAGTTTATTGGAAAAACAAGAAATTGTCACCAAAAAGGAGAAGAGAGGAGAGGAAAAAGGAGATAGCTGCTTCACAGATGAGACAGAGGGAGAGAGAGCCCACTGCCAGCTTGCTTGGCAGGAGTGTGCTAGTTATATATATGTTTCAAGAGAAAATTGGTTCTGTGGGAAACAGGGTGAAGGGACGTGTTGGTAGTGACCCTGGCCTTAGGACAGGTATTTGTTCTGTTCAATTGCCAGGTGTGATGCTGTTTATCTTTTGATATTAAGAAAACCCAGAAGCTGGCTTTTTTTTTTTTTTTTTTTTTGGTAAATGCCTCAAGCCTGGGGGTTTTCACTGAACTGTTACTATCTTGTCAGCCTAGTAAAAAGCTTTATTTTAGGGCGCCTGGCAGTAGTGCACATAGTATCAAGCTCGAGGTCCCAAGAAAGGATTCTGGTTCAGGCCCCCGGCTCCCCACCTGCACGGGAGTCCCTTCACAGGTGGTGAAGCAGGTCTGCAGGTGTCTGTCTTTCTCTCCCCCTCTCTGTCTCCCCTCCTCTCTCCATTTCTCTCTGTCCTATCTAAAAACAACAACAGCAATAACAACAACAATAATAACAACAACGATAAACAACAAGGGCAACAAAAGGGAAAAATAGCCTCCAGGAGTAGTGGATTCATAGTGCAGGCACCAAGCAATAACCCTGGAGACAAAAAAGAAGAAGGAGGAGGAGGAGGAGAAGGAGAAGAAGAAAAAAATTACTTAGGTGATCAGGAGGTGGTGCGCCAGGTTAAGCACAACCATCACAGTGCACAAAGACCCAGGTTCAAGGCCCTGGTCCCCACCTGTAGGGAAAGCTTCACGAGTGGTGAAGCAAGACTGCAAGTGTCTCTCTGTCTCTGTCCCTCTCTATCTCCTCTCCCCTCTCAATTTCTTTCTGCCTATTTAATAATAAATTTAAAATATTTTAAAAATAAATCTGAAAAAAGGAAATTTAAAAAATTATGTATTTATGAAAGAAAAAAAAAAAAAGGACAGACAGAAAAATACAGAGAGAAAGACCAGAGCACTAAACAGCTCTGGCTTATGGTTCTGGCTATGGGATTGAACCTGGGACCTCAGAGTCTCAGGAGTGAGAGTCTTTTGCATAAACACTAAACACTATGCTGTCTCCTCAGCCTCTACAGTCTTCTTATGACTCGTAAGCCATGCTGTCAGTTCGTTGCTGAGCTCCGCAAACACATAATAGACCTTTATGGAAAGAGTGATCTATAGACATGAACAGTCGTGTTTACAGTTGTTACAGGCTGGCAGAGAGCTGATGGGGAAATACACCCCTCACGGGAGCTCCTTAAAACGGCACTTTGTCCGGACTTTGGACATCTCCAGAAGCTTCCAGGAGGATGTGTGGTCCAAACTGAGCTTCAATATCATCTTCCAGGTGAAGACTCTCCCGGGCTATTTTATTGAAACGTCCAACCATTTTGTGTAAAGCATCAAAATAAAAGAATCTGGCATGAAGGGGGAGTGTCCAGGTCCTGGAACATGATGGTAGAGAAGGACCTAGGTGAAGAATTAGAGTGTTATGTGGAAAACTGAGAAATGTTACACATGTACCAACTACTGTATTTTACTGTCGATGGTAAACCATTCATTCCCCCAATAAGGAAGAGAGAGAGAGAGAGAAGAAAAGAGAAGAGAAGAGAGAGAGAGAGAGAGAGAGAGAGAGAGAAATGCTTCATCTCCTCCTCTTGCATGCACACTCTCTCCCTCTTGAAAAGTAACGGGAGTTGAGACAGAGGAAGAGACAGAGACACGAATCTGTGAGAGCCAAGGCAGGTTTATTGAGCTAAACCCGAGAGAGACTGGCAAAGGAGTCAGACTGGTAACTTCTCTTACAGACTTTATATCTGGGTAAGGAGGGAGGTGTGCCAGGGGAGGGGGCTTTGTATGCAGGGAGGGTGAGTGGTCAGGTGGTGTAATTTGGGTGGGAACAGAGGTCTGCCTGAAGGGCTTCATCCCATCTAGCCAGGTCACTTTGACCCCAGCTGCATGCTGTTTTCGTTTTGAGACCCTAGAGTCCCAGTGGCTGTCTTGCCCTGGTTACACCCTGTGTTTGTGGCAGTCAGTCAGTCCCTCATTCTGAGGTCTCTCGGTCTCTCGATCACCACGGGGTATGCTCTGCATGGTTACTTTTCCATGCTTGGCGTCTGTCTCTCAAAGATGGGCTCAGATACTTCCCAGAAACAGGCTAGCTACCTCTTCTTCTTCTTCTCCTCCTCCTCCTCCTCCTCCTCCTTCTTCTTCTTCTTTTTCTCCTCCTCCTCCTCCTCCTCCTCCCTCTTCCTCTTCTTCTTCTTCTTCTTATTTTTAAATATTTATTTATTCCTTTTTGTTACCCTTGTTGTTTTATTGTTGTTATTGATGTTGTTGTTGTTGGATAGGTCCTTGCCGTTTGCACCACGTGCGCTTAACCCACTGCACTGTCGCCTGACTCCCTCTAGCTATTTCTGTCTCACTTGCTCCCTCCTCAATCTTCAGAGCTTAGAATCGTTCATGGCATTTCAAAGACACTCACAAGATGAGCGAACTGGGAGATGTAGGTGTGACCAGAGAGCAGGGGAAGACTAAGCAGATGCCCTTGTTGACTGAGCCATGGTGTGTGTGTGGTGGGGGGCAGGAAGTTAACTTCCCCAGTTTCCTCCTGTGTGGGTTCGTCATGAGGCCTCTTAAAAGAGCTGTCAAATAGAAGGTCGGGCGGTAGTGCAGTGGGTTAAGTGCACGTGGCTCAAAGCACAAGGACCGACATAAGGATCTTGGTTCTAGCCCCCTGGCTCCCCACTTGCAGGGGAGTCACTTCACAGGTGGTGAAGCAGGTCTGCAAGTGTCTATCTTTCTCTCTCCCTCTCTGTCTTCCCTTCCTCTCTCCATTTCTCTCTGTCTTATCCAACAACAATAATAACCTCAACAAGGCTACAACAAGGGGGAAAATGGCCTCCAGGAGCAGTGGATTCATGGTGCAGGCACTGAGCCCAGCAATAACCCTGGAGGCAAAAAAAAAAAAAAAGAGTTGTCAGATAAGACTCCCTGACCAGTATGCAGGTTCCAAACTTCCTTTATTTAGTTATGAGGTAGACATAGTGCAGAAGTAAGGTTAAAGTGGAGAGAAAGCTGGTGTACGGTGTGTGTGTGTGGAGAGAAAGCTGGTGTATGGTGTGTGTGTGTGTGTGTGTGTGTGTGTGTGTGTGTGTGTGTGTGTGTGTGTGTGTGTGTGTGCTGGAAGGCCTGGAAACATAGCCAGTGGCCTGCTGAAACCTCCCAGTGGGGTTACCATCCCAAACTCCTCCAATCGCACGCTTTCTTTGTACTCTAGTTCCCACTTCGCAAGTGTGCAAAATTCTCGTGCTCTAAATCCCATTTCCCACACGTGCAAAGGCAGTGCAGCCAAGTGTCTGTCCCCTGGGCTCTCTCTGCCCACTTCCTGACCTTAGCACTGGGGTCAGGAACCACTGGCTCGAGGAAGATGCTTCTTTCCCCCTTTGGTTAGGTACCACATATTTCTCTCTCTTTTTTTAAATAATGTTTTGGTATTAACTTTATTTATTATTTACTGGATAGAGACAGCCAGAAATCAAGAAGGAAGGGGTTGATAGAGAGGCAGAGAGCAGAGTGACACCTGCAACCCTGCTTCATCACTCATGAAGTTCCCTGTCCCCTTGCAGGTGGAGACTGGGGGATCAAGCCCAGGTCCTTTTGCACTGGAACATGCATGCTCAGCCAGGTGTGAGCAACCTCCTATCTCTTTTTTTTAAAGTCAGTTTCATACACACACACACACACACACACACACACACACACACACAGACATACATGAAGAAACCAGGACCTTACTGGGTCAGGCACACCCCTTGCCATACATGGGGGTTGCATGGCATGTGGGTGGGGAACTTAAGTATTGTGGTGTCTCTCACTCCCTCTCTGTTATCTCTATGTGGATGAAAAATTCTCCCTGGTATAGATGGGCCTGTCAACGCCCATGTTCAGTGAAGAAGCAATTACAGAAGCCAGACCTTCCACCTTCTGCACCCTATAATGATCCTGAGTCTGTGCTCCCACAGGGATAAAGAATAGGGAAGCTTTCAAGCGAGGGGATGGCATATGGACCTCTGGTGGTGGGGACTGTGTGGAACTGTACCCCTCTTATCCTATGGTCTTGTCAATATTTCCATTTTATAAATAATTTTTTGAAAATAAAATCAAATAAATTAGAAAAAAAAAAAAAGAAAGAAAAATTCTCCTTGGGAGGAGTGAAATCACTCATGCACAAGGTTCCTAGCTGTATAAATAAACAAACAAATGAATATATACATAACCAGAGCCTCATCCTGGAAGTCAAGCCAGGAGCCCCAGGCAGGCAAGTCCTGTGTTCCACCAACTAAGAAACCTCCCTCGACGCATGTAAGTTTAATTCTCATTCAGTGAGTCAGTGGCTCGCCAGGATTCAGATTCCTCTCAACTTGTAAAGCTGCCAGAGCTGGAACCTGCAGAAGAAAAAAGTGAGGGAGGGGCCAAGTTGCACATGAACTCAGGCCATGTGGGTCCAGAACTTGGTCATGGGGCCTATATTTCTAACAAGGAGCTCTGGGAAATGTAGTTTTTCCTGTGCACCCAAGTAGCAGAACTGAAGTGGTTGGCACATAGCAGCTCTCTACTCCTATGTGTGTCTGAATTGTGGCAGATATCACATTATGCAACCAAGAGGGCAAGTAACGTGACATGAAGACAGATGGGGTGTGCAAACCAAACCAAACCACTGACTTGAGTCCTCCACACCACCTCTGACTTTCTCCCAAGTCCCTCCCACCTCTTCCCTGGTCCTCGACTTAGCAGCAGAAGACCCCTCCCACCTACCCCCAAGAAGTTTTCTGATCCCAGGTATTTGTTGTTAGAAATTATTGATTTTCCCTAAAGCCTACATATTTACAAAACACACCTGGTTGACTGATAACAGGTGCGTTCCTTTTTGTAAAAATACCACAAGGCCTGCCCAGTAAAAAAGGCTCCAGGCACTCCTTTTGTCACAACTCCCTTCCCCTTCAGGCAGAAGAATGAAAAGTGTCAATAGAGTTCATTACTGTCCAGAGCAAGGTATAAGAATGAGGACTCAGGGGCTGGGCGGTAGCACAGCGGGTTAAGCGCACGTGGCTCAAAGCGGTCATGGACCGGCTTAAGGATCTTGCTTCGAACCCTCGGCTCCCCACCTGCAGGGGACTCACTTCACAGGTGGTGAAGCAGGTCTGCAGGTGTCTATCTTTCTCTCCCTCTCTCTGTCTTCCCCTCCTCTCTCCATTTCTCTCTGTCCTATCCAACAACGACGACATCAAGAACAACAACAATGATAACTACAACAATAAAACAAGGGCAACAAAAGGGAATAAATAAATAAAATAGATATTAAAAAAAAGAGTAAGGACTCACTCAGAGAGCATGTCGGAGTTAGCAATGATTCTTTACTTATTTAGATGCCAGAGAAGGGTCAAACCATTCACACAACACACACTGCCAACCCGATACCTCTCCTTACTCAGAACATTTTTTTTAATTGGGCAATCAATGTTTTACACTCAACAGTAAATACAATAGTTTGTACATGCATAACATTCCCCAGTTACCCATATAACAATACAACCCCCACTAGGTCCTCTGACATCCTTCTTGGACCTGTATTCTCCCCACCCACCCACCCACCCATCCCAGAGTCTTTTACTTTGATGTGATACGCCAATTCCAGTTCAGGTTCTACTTGTGTGTTTTTTTTTTCAACTTCTGCCTGACAGTGAGATCATCCCATATTCACCCTTCTGTTTCTGACGTATTTCACTTAACATGAATTTTTCAAGGTCCATCCAAGATCGGCTGAAAACAGTGACGTCACCATTTTTTACAACTGAGTAGTATTCCATTGTGTATATAGACCACAACTTGCTCAGCCACTCATCTGTTGTTGGACACCTGGGTTGCTTCCAGGTTTTGGCTATTACAAATTGTGCTGCCAAGAACATATGTGTACACAGATCTTTTTGGATGGGTGTGTTGGGTTCCTTAGGATATATCCACAGGAGAGGAATTGCAGGATCATAGGGAAGGTCCATTTCTAGCCTTCTGAGAGTTCTCCAGACTGTTCTCCACAGAGGCTGGATCAATTGACATTCCCACCAGCAGTGTAGGAGGGTTCCTTTGACCCCACACCCTCTCCAGCATTTGCTGCTGTTACCTTTTCTGATGTATAACATTCTCACAGGAGTGAAGTGGTATCTCACTGTTGTCTTGATTTGCATTTCTGACAATCAGAGACTTGGAGCATTTTTTTTCATGTGTTTCTTGGCCTTTTGGATCTCTTCTGTGGTGAATATTCTGTCCAAGTCCTCCCCCCATTTTTGGATGGGGTGATTTGTTGTCTTGTTGTTGAGTCTGACAAGCTCTTTATATATGTTGGTTATTAAACTCTTGTCTGATATATGGCATGTAAATATCTTCTCCCATTCTGTGAGGGTTCTCTTGGTTTGGGTAGTGGTTTCTTTTGCTGTGCAGAAGCTTTTAAATTTGATGTAGTCCCATAGGTTTATACTTGCTTTAGTCTTCTTTGTAATTGGATTCGTTTCATTGAAGACGTCTTTGAAATTTATGTGGAAAAGAGTTCTGCCAATATTTTCCTCTAAGTATCTGATAGTTTGTGGTCTAACATCCAAGTCCTTGATCCACTTGGAATTTACTTTTGTATTTGGTGAAATACAGTGGTTCAGTTTCATTCTTCTGCATGTTTCAACCCATTGTTTCCAACACCATTTGTTGAAGAGACTCTGCTTTCCCCACTTAATAGTCTGGGCCCCTTTGTCAAAGATTAGATGTCCATAGGTGTGGGGGCTCACTTCTGGGCTTTCAATTCTATTCCACTGGTCAGTGTGTCTGTTCATGTTCCAGTACCAAGCAGTTTTGATGATAGTGGCCCTATAATACAATTTGAGATCTGGGAGTGTGATGCCTCTGATTCTGTTCTTTTTTTCTCAAGATTGTTTTGGCAAGTCTAGGTCTTTTCTGGTTCCAGATAAACATTTGTAGCATTTGTTCTATTCTCCTGAAAAGTGTGCTTGGGATCTTCATGGGGATAGCATTAAATTTGTAGATGGCTCTGAGTAGTATATTCATTTTGATGATGTTGATTCTTCCAACCCATGAACATGGAATATCTTTCCACTTCTTTGTGTCTTTTAATTTCCTTGAGTAGTAACTCATAAATTTCAGTATATAAGTCTTTCACTTCTTTGGTTAGGTTAGAAATTTTTTTTTTAATATCTACTTGCTTGGTTACAATAATAGTTGAACTGATTTGAAAATTTAAAAGCTTCATTAATATAGTCCACATGGGGAGTCGGGCAGTGGCGCAGCAGCTTAAGTGCATGTGGTGCAAGGCACAAGGACCGAGGTCTAAGGATCCCGGTTTCAGCGCCTCCCTCCCCTGCAGGGGCAGTGAAGCAAGTCTGCAGGTGTCTATCTTTTCCCTTCTCTGTCTTCCCCTCCTCTCTCCATTTCTCTCTGTCCTATCCAACAACAACGACATCAATAACCACAACAAGGGCAGCAAAAGGGAAAATAAATATTTTTTAAAAATTAAAAAAAATTATATATATATATATATATATATATTCCACATGGCATGTAAGATATTCACAGGTAAGGCTCCCGACGTGTCCACCAGCCTCTGTGTTGCTGAACTCGAGGTCCTTCGTCTGCTGGCGCAACCAGATGAACGAGGGTGTCTGGAAGCTGGGGAAGCAGCAACTTAGCCTAGCCGCGTGTGCTTAAGTCTTTTAGCACCACCGGCAGCGTTCCGGTTAGTAGCGGTGACAAGATGACAGTGCTTCATTCAGCTGGTTTCTGAGCCTCTATACTAGCTTGCCTCTGGTTTTAAGGTTACATCACCATTGGCCAATCAGTTTCGGGTTGACAGCGTAGTATTCCATATCCTACTTATACATATGTTTCTGTCTCTTTTTTTTTTTGGAATTTTTTTTATAGGAGAGAAATGGAGCAAGGAGGGGAAGAAAGAGAGGAGGAGAGAAAGACAGACACCTGCAGACCTGTTTCACCGCCTCTGAAGCGACTCCCCTGCAGGTGGGGAGCCAGGGGGCTTGAACCGGGATCCTTGTGCGGGTCTGTGCTTTGCGCCACGTGCGCTTAACCCTCTGCGCTACTGCCAGACTCCCCATATGCTTCTGTCTTATCACACTATGCAGGCGCACTATGGTCATTATGGTTACATGTTCACTACAGTTACTAACTCACTGGCCTAGAGATAGTGCAAAAATAAATTTATCTGGAACTCTGACCTTTAGCTCCTTCCCTGAAAGGTTTGTGCATAGAGTGACTTCAATATTTCTTGGGGCATCAAAGAATTGGACCTAATGATATCCAGACAAAGTCTACTGAAATTAAGACTGATTCCATTCATGATGTCTTCACCTAGAAAGTAATTTGTGCTTTGACAATTGCTCTGGATTTGTGCTTACCAATAAATACTGTGTCGGGAGTTCGGATCACAGGTACTACTGACATTCTCCCCTCTCGAGATGTCTAGGTGCTGTCCCTCCAGACCCTACAGATTAACTATGTGATGATGAGGTTATTCTCTCTCAACTCCGAGATGCATCGTATCTCAGGGTCCTGGCATCTAGCTCAGGTTCTCCACTTACGTATCAACCACACACCCCCACCCCAGTTTCTCACTGTGTTTTTCCTTTTCATCCTTGTTTCTTAAATCCCACCTAGACATGAGACCATCCAGTATCTGTCCTTCTCCGTCTGGCTTATCTCACTTCACAGGATTCCTTTAGGTTCCATCTAGGATGTGGCAGAAGAGAGGGTCTCATGATTTCTTACTGAAATCATGAAAGCTGAGTAGTATTCTGTTTTGTCTCTATGCTACAGCTTCCTTCCTTCCTTCCTTCCTTCCTTCCTTCCTTCCTTCCTTTCTTTTTTTCTTCCTATTAGAGATTTAATAATGATTAACAAGATTGCAGGATAAGAAGGATACAATTCCATATAATTCCTACCACCAGAGTTCCTGTATCCCATCCCCTCCACTGGAAGGGTCCCTAGTCTTTACCCTTTGGAGAATATGGACCAAATTTTTTATGGGGTGCAGAAGAAGGAAGGTCTGGCTTCTGTAGTTGCTTCTCCACTGGACATGGGTGTTGACAGATCTATAAATACCCCCAGCCTGTTTCTATCTTTCCGTAGTTGGGTAGGGTTGTGGGGAAGTGGGGTTCCCGGACACATTGATGAGGTTGTCCTAGCTTCTTCCAATATGAAGATCCCAAATCCACGATAGTCTTACCTTGAGATTGCTGATTATTAAACAATTCTTCCTGCTTTGTATCTTCATGCTCTTCAGCACCAAGTTGCAGATGCTATCATGATGCCAACCTGACTTCCCTGGGCCACAGCTTTCTTGACCATTCGTCTGTCAACAGGCATCTAGGTTGTTTCCGTGTTTGGGCTGTTACAGACTGTGCTGTTATGAACATGGGTGTGCAGAGAGCTCTCTGGGCAGGTGCTTTGCTTTTCTTTTTCTAAAATTTTTTTCTAACTTATTTATTTATTTATTTTTTATTAGGTAGAGACAGAGAGAAATTGAAGGGAAGGGGCGATAGAGATGGAGAGAGACAGAGAGACACCTGCAGCCCTGCTTCACCACACGTGAAGCTTTCCCCCTGCAGGTGGGGACCAGGGGCTTGAACCTGGTTCCTTGCGCACTGTAGTGTGTGCGCTTAACCAGGTGTGCCACCACCTGGCCCCCGGTGCTTTTATTTTCTTTGCATAGATCCCTTGGAAAAGAATTGACAGGCCATCAGGCAGGTCCATTTCTTTTCTTTTCTTTCTTTTTTTTAGGCAGGTCCATTTCTAGAACTCTAAATAAATGCCAGACTGCTTTTCCAAAGGGTTGAACCGGTTTGCATTCCTACCACAGTGTAGAAGGGTTTGCACTCTTACTTGGCGGCCTTTTACCTGATTCCTTTGTTTGAAGACAGTTAGCAAAGCAGAAGTCTCTGGGAAATGTAGTCTTCTCTTAGCAGGGACTTTCATGTTCTGCATTCTTTACCTGTATCTGTCTAATTTTATAGGTGGATAGAGCCGGGGAGCAAGTCACAGTGACCTCTAACACAATGGTTTTGGTTTCTTCACCTGGAAAACTGGGTATTTCTTTCTTTCTTTCTTTTGTTATTATTATTTATTAATATCCTCACTGGGGCTTCACTGTACCAGGGCTATTTTAGAGAGAGAAAGAGAGAGGAAGAGAGAAAGAGAGAGAGAGAGAGACCATAACACTGAAGCCTCTATTATCTTTATTTGTTATTGGATAGAGACAACCAGAAATCGAGAGGGAAAGGTAGGATAGAGAGGGAGAGAGACAGAGAGACACCTGCAGCACTGCTTAACTGCTCGTGAAGCTTTCCCCCTGCAGGTGGGAACTGGGAGCTCGAGCCTGGGTCCTTGTGCATTGTAACATGTACGCTCAACCAGGTGCGCCACCACCCGGCCCCTGGGGACCAGGTTCTAACCTGGGCTACTCACATGACAAAATAGTGCACTACCCAGGTGAGCTATTTTATTGGTCCTGTATATTCATTTATTTATTAAAATAATGTTTTGTTGGTGGTCGGGTGGTGGTGCAGTGGATTAAGTGCATATTGTACAAAGCACAAGGACCCTCACAAGGATCCCAGTTTGAGCCCCCGGCTCCTCACTTGCAGGGAGGTCACCTCACAAATGGTGAAGCAGATCTGCAGGTGTCTGTCTTTCACTCTGCCTGCCCTCTCTCAATGTCTCTCAGTCCTATCCAATAAAAAAAAAATTTTTAAATGGCTGCCAGGAGCAGTGGACTTGTAGTGCTGGCACCACATCCCCATGATAGCCCTGGGGGCTAATAATAATAATAATAAATAATATTTATTATTATTGTTTTCCAGACCCCTGCTCACCTCTGGTTTATGGTGGTGTGGGGGATTGAACCTGGAACTTCACAGCCTCAGGCATGAGAGTTTGTTTGCATTACCATTATGCTATTGACCCCCACCCTTAAAATGATGTTTTTTGAGTGCCCTGGGGTTAAACCCTAGCCCTCACCTGTGAAATACGCACTCTGCTGAGCTACATTAAGTTTTAGGTCAGATGACTTTGGAGTTTGAGGTCTAAATTGCTTGCTAGGGTGGGGGCGGGGGGTTCCTCCCTGCCTCCCCTGCCTCTTCTTGATTTCTTATTTTAACATACAGTTCTTAAACAATTCAAAAGGTAAACAAAGACCATCAGTATTCCACTATGTCTCCTTGGGGCAAAAGTAAAAATAGCTTAAAACGCCTGATAAGAAGGGGAAAAAGGCTATAGGAACTAGAGTTAATCAATCTACAAAGGCCAGACTCAGAAGGGATGTTTATAAGACTCTCAAGCAAAGCAGGAAAAAGCATTTGCCTGATGTTAAATGAAAAGACAGAAGAGAAATGACTTCTCTGTCATGAGGACAACCATTTAGAAATACACAGGAATATGTACAAAATTCTAGGAGGGAATGTAGAGACAGAAAACAATGGATATGTAAAAAAAAAAGTTTTTTAAAGATTACTTTTGTCATTTCTTATCAGAGGAGGGAAGTGTTTATTATAGCTCAAGTTTCTCATTGAGTGTCTTGCTTTGCAAACATATCCAAGGTAGACTTGTTATTTATTTATTTATTTCCTGTGCCTTCAATGCTGGGAAGGGTTAGGGGACAGTTGACTTCAGCAAGTTAGATTTCAAAACTCTGTATCTTTTGTGGCCAAGTTCCGAGGGGAGAGAGTGTTCCCTGTGAAAACTGGGCTTTCTCTCTGTCTCCCCTCCTCTTCCTCTTCTTCTTTTTCTATCAAGGAGCAAGTGTCCAGATCTGGAACATTACAAAATTAATTATTTTTTTCTTTTGTACCATCGATATCATGAACTCTCCAGTCAACACAGAGACTATTTCTATTTACTCCAGAAAGTTCTCTGTGCCCCTTTTCCAGGTCAGCCCCCTGAGCCCCAGGCAACATATCAATAGATTCATTTGCCTGTTCTAGAACACATTATAAATGGAATCACACAGGTGTCCCTTGTTCCATCTGGCTACTTCCACTCCACATATCCTTTTCAAGACTTACCTGTGTTGTGTGAATGAGTAGGCAGAACTTTCCTGTGACTGACTGAAGAATGACCCTGAAGAAGTCCAGATCCTGATTCCTGAGACCATTTATTTTATGTGGCACAAGGAATTTTGCAGGTGTGATTAAGTTGAAGCTCTTGAGATGGGAAGAGGAGCTTGGATTATCTAGGGGGGGAAGTTACCTGAATCATAAGAAAGAGTTTTGTTTACAGAATACAAGGCAAAGGGCCTCAAAGTGAAGAGCAGAATGGTGCATTCTAACTCTTTTTAATTCGTGGTTTAATAGTGGCTAGCAAGAGCATAACGTGGATGTAGTTCCACACCATGCTCACCACCAGTTTTCTGTCTACCTCTCCCCAACAGTAACCATCACTCTCAAAAAGTCTTATTGCTATAGCTCCGAAGGGATTCAGCTCTCTAGTGTTTCAGCTTCTGGGAATGCTTCAGCTCAAATGTAGCTTAAGATCTGAGACTAAGGCCTTGTGCAGGACAGGGAGTTACCCTCACTACACATCAAATGGATCATGCTGGCTCCTGCCACACCTGACCAATCCTTCATTCAGGAAGGCAGCTTTTATACTTTTCAAATTGGGTGCAGTGCAAGCTGATTGGTTGCAGACAGGATCAAAGGGTGTGAGCTGATTGGTTACAAATAGAGTCTGCCTAAGTGAGCGGGTGGGGTACAGACCCCCAAGGTTCATGGATTTTTCACTTGGTTAGAGACAGATTGGACACTGCCTTCTTTGCAAGCTCATGTGTTTCAATTTTCTGTATTTTGCATGAGGGAAACCACCCAGCAGCTGTCTTTCATCTCTTCACTTACTTCACTAAGCATCATCACCTCCAGTTCCAAGAGTGATGCATTTGGAAAGAGTCAGAGAACCATGGAAGCCACTGGAAGGTGGAAAAGACTGGAAGTTGCAAACGCAGTTTTTTTTTGTTTTTGTTTTGTTTTTGTCTTTCCCCCAGAGTGTCCAGAAGGAACCAACTCTGCTGACCGCAGGACTTTAGCCCAGACATGCTGATTTCAGACTCCTAATCTCTGGCATTGTAATAAAGGAAACACATGTTGTTTCGAGCTACTAAGTTGGTAGTGGTAGACAGTGAAAATATTTCTACTGTAGGGAGATCCTGAATCGGTTTGTGTCCTCATCTTCTGATATATTGGGTGCTTTGGTGTTTTGTATAAAGCTGTCAGGAACATGCCTGTACAAGTCTTTGTGAGGACATAAGTTTTCATTTCTCTTGGGTAAATATTTATAGTAATAGAATTACTGGGGGACAGAGTAGAGGTGTGTTTGTATTTATAAGAAAATTCCAGTGTTCTCAAGTGATTGTACCATTTAAGAAAAAAAAAGATTAACTGGAAAAAAAAGAAGAAATTGATTATTTTACCATCGTGAGAAAGAGAGAGCTAGAGACCAGATCACCACTTACTTCTGGTATATATAGTGCCCAGGATCAAACCCAGAACCGCATATAGGCAATTCTTGTGCTATACCCCTGAGCTCTCTCCCTGGATCGACTGGACCATTTAATAATCTCACCAACCAAGTATAAGACCTGGCCCTCTTAAAAACAAGCTAATCTGAGAAGATATCTCTATATCTGTCTTCCTTTCATTGAAAAATATTAACTAGAATACTTTAAAAACAAGCAAACAAATACATAGGAAGAAAACTTTTTTTTTGCCTCCAAAGTTATTACTGGGGTTCGGTGTCTGCACTACAAATTAACTGCTCCTGGAGGCCATCTTTTTTCCACTGTTGTTGTTCCTGTTATTGTTGTTGGGTAGAGACTGAGAGAGGAAGGGAAGACAGAGAGGGGAAGAGAAAGATAGACACCTGCAGACTTGCTTCACTGCTTGTGAAGTGCCCCCCCAAGGTGGGGAGCTGGGGGCTTGAACCAGGATACTTATACTTGCACTATGTATGTTTAATCCAGTGTGCTATCGCCTGGCCCCTGAAATCTGGGGTCTTTCACACCAGAAGGCAAGGGATTTGTAGGAATCTATTTCCTGAGGCCTTTCTGGATGATTCCTGACTTGGAATGTACTTCTAGCAGCATTCTTTGCATTCTAGTGCCTACCTATGTATTTTTTTTCTCCCTTTCTCTCTTTCTCCTTCTCCTCCTCCTTCTTCTGCATACTTTTTAAAAACACTGCCACCAAGGTTATTGCTGGGGTTCCGTGTTGGCACTACAAATCCACTACTCCTGGTAGCTTTTTAAAAATTTTTAAATTTTATTATATTTATTTATTTTCTCTTTTGGTGCTCTTGTTGTTTTTATTGTTGCTGTTGTTATTGATGTCATTGTTGTTGGATAGAACAGAGAGAAATGGAGAGAGGAGGGGAAGACAGAGGGGGGAGAGAAAGACAGACACCTGCGGACCTACTTCCCTGGTTGTGAAGCGACTCCCCTGCAGGTGGGGAGCCGGGGACTCGAACCAGGATCCTTAGCCAGTCCTTGCGCTTAGCACCATGTGAGCTTAACCCGCTGTGCTACCACCTGACTCCCACCTTTTTTTTTTTTTTTTGACAAATAGCAATTGAGAGGGGGAGGGGAGATAGGGAGAGAAACACTTGCAGACCTGATTCACCACTCGTGAAGCTCCCCCCGCAGGTGAAGAGTGGGGCCTCAAAGCCAGGTCCTTGTGCATGGTAACATGTACATTTAACTTGGTGTGCCACCACCCAGGCTCCTCTGTCTATTTTCTTTTCTTAAAAAAGCAATGGTTTGGGGGTCGGGCGGTGGCGCAGTGGGTTAAGCGCATGTGGCGCAGAGCGCAGGGACCGGCGTAAGAATCCCGGTTCGAGCCTCCGGCTCCCCACCTGCAGGGGAGTCGCTTCACGGGCGGTGAAGCAGGTCTGCAGGTGTCTATCTTTCTCTCCCCTTCTCTGTCTTCCCCTCCTCTCTCCATTTCTCTCTGTCCTATCCAACAACGAATTGCGTCAGCAAGGGCAATAATAATAACCACAACGAGGCTACAACAAGGGCAACAAAAGGGGGAAAAAAAATGGCCTCCAGGAGCAGTGGATTCATGGTGCAGGCACCGAGCCCAGCAATAACCCTGGAGGAGGAAAAAAAAAAAAAAAAAAAGCAATGGTTCACTAGACTAATAGTCCTCATTCTCTTTCTCATCTCTGTATTCCTCTGTGCTCCATTAGCATGTACTGTCTTTTCTTTGTGTGTGTGTGGGGGGGACCTTGACACCTCAGGGACCTGGACATGCCAGGAAACAGGAGCCTCAGAGTCTAGACCTCAGGGTGCTGAGAACCACACCGGAAAGCAGAACGCGGCAGGCCGAATGCCTTTCCCATTGGGAGCAGTCAAGTATGTGCTTCCTCCCTGAGTGGAATTTTCTTCCTCCTCTAAGTAGAAAAACATGAGAGGCCGCCCCTCACACTAGTTGATGAAACACAAGAGAAAGGGGACTGGGAAGATCTGGATTTTTCTTTGGAGCGTGGGGGGCTGTTTTATTATTATTATTACTGTTTTTCACCAAAAGAAACGTTGCCAAGAGCTCTTCCGATTCCAATACAGCTAGATTCCGGAAGCTTCTGAGATTCATCTCCAGAACAAAGAGGCAGTTGTTTTTCAGATGCCATCTTGGTGAGTCAAGTTGTAACATCTGAAAAAAGGCTCTGAAATTGAAAATAATTTTTTTTATATAAAGACAGAAAGAAATTGAGAAGGAATAGAGAGAGAGATACGTGTAGTAGTGATTCACCACAGATGAAGTTTCCTCTCTACAGGTGGGGATTGTGGGCTTGAACCAGAGTCCTTGCACACTGTAACATGTTCACGCAACCCAGTGTGCCAACACTCAGCCCTCTTAAAATTATAATGAGAAAGGAAGAAAGAAAGAAAGAAAGAGAGAGAGAGAGAAGGAAAGGAAGAAAGAAAGGGCAAAAAACGGCTTAGCTTTGGTTTATGGGCATTGGACCAGAGACCTCAGAGCCTCAGGCATGCAACCCTTTTGCAGAACCATTGTGCTGTTTCCCCAGCCCAGGGACTGAGCATTTTCATTTTGCCCCCATTCTTATACAAGCTCAGGTCAAGAGTCTTAAAAAAAAAAAAAAAGGGAGTCAGGCGGTAGCGCAGCAGGTTAAGTACACGTGGCGCGAAGCTTATGGATCTCTGTTTGAGCCCCCAGCTCCCCACCTTCAGGGGATTCACTTCACAGATGGTGAAGCAGGTCTGCAGGTGTCTCTCTGTCTGTCTTCCTCTCTCTCTCCCCCTTCTCTCTCAATTTCTCTCTGTCTCTATCCAATAACAAATAAATAAATAATTAAGGGTTTATTCACTTTCCCTGATCTTTGCACTCACAATATCTTTGTAGTAATACCTTGCACAGCATGGAAATTTCCAAGCATGCACCTTCCTTCAGAACTTTATGATATTTCTTTTGTGGCATTTACAACTGCCAAGTTTCTAATCTACAGTAGCCTTGACAGACTTCTGCAGAAGCTGGATCGTGCTAGGGAACTCCAGACCCCGGCTGTCATTCGAAACTTCAGGGCCAGAGAAGACTCTCTTGTATGATATTAGTGGGACTGGGTCCATCTTGGTTATCAGTCCTAAAGCTCAGGGATGTCTCCTTGGCTGTGCCTGAATGGGCTTCCCATGCCAGGCCTGGCCAGATATGGGTCTGGAAGTGTTCTTTGCACATGGTGGCATACATTCTTTCCCTGCTGTGTGCTTGGAATGTGAACATGGCCTGGGGTGTGGGCACAAGTTTGTATGATGGAGGCCCCTTGGGAGGTGGGATGCACTGGCTTGCCCATCAGCGTTCAAACACATACACAGAGTGAGGGGTGGAAGTTCGTGGCTGACTTGTTTTGACAAGAGATCCATGCCTTAGGATTTAGAAGAGCCTTTGTCCCCAGAGCACCAGAATCCTGGATGCCTTTAAGACCAGCCATTTTGTTTTTATTGTTGTAGTTATTATTGTTGTTGTGATTGATGTCATCGTTGTTGGATAGGACAGAGAGGAATGGAGAGAGGAGGGGAAGACAGAGAGGGGGAGAGAAAGACAGACACCTGCAGACCTGCTTCACCGCCTGTGAAGTGACTCCCCTGCAGGTGGGGAGCTGGGGGCTCAAACCGGGATCCTTACGCCGGTCCTTGCGCTTTGTGCCACCTGCGCTTAACCCGCTGCGCCACCGCCCGACTCCCGAGACAGGCCATTTGTATGAAGCATAGCAGTGCATGTTTTACCTACAACACTCTTCCTCTTCTTGAAACCAAACCCTAAAAGGATTAATTTTGGACTGTCTGGTGACCATGCAAGAAGGGGATGGCCAGGGACTAAAATTATTCCCCACCTCAAGTTTTAGGGCAGAAAGTTGTGAGAGGTGGGGGAGAGAGGCTCCTCTCCTCTGGCAGGAGGATATGAGAAGGAAAACAGTCAAGACAGGTGGGAAGTCAGGACCTCAGCCTTCCAGACCTCTGCCATGCCCAGGAATAGAAGGAGAAGCCATTGCAGGGAGGTGTGAGGGCCGAGCTGAGCAGAGAGCAGTAGCCCAGCCTCAAACTATACACTATGGCCGAAGCTGCCCAGCTTATAACAAGCAGGTGCACATCTGTCTTATTTTGCTGAATTCAGTCTGGATCGCTGGTTACCCTGTTTAAAAATAAATAAATAGGGGGCCAGGTGGTAGGGCAGTGGGTTAAATGCAGGTGACAGAAAGCGCAAGGACAGGCTAAGGATCCTTGTTCGAGCCCCCGGCTCCCCACCTGCAGGGGAGTCGCTTCACAGGCAGTGACGCAGGTCTGCAGGTGTCTGTTTTTCTCTCCCCCTCTCTGTCTTCCCCTCCTCTCTCCATTTCTCCCTGTCCTATCCAACAACGACATCAATAACAAGAACAAAAAAGCACAAGGGCAACAAAAGGGAATAAACAAATATTTAAAAATAAATAAATAAATGAATAAAAAAATGGTTGGTGTGCACAAATCAGCTTCTGTAGCACTAGGCAGTGACCCCTTTTGTCTGCATGCTTGACAGGAAGGTAGAAAACATGAGGTAAGTGCTTCTAAGTGTGTCCGTCTCCCCTTTCTCTTTCCAAGACAGGCACCCTGAGAACCAACACCCTCTATATGACTCTGGGCTGTGAGAATAGTGTGAGGACACAGGTACACACTTGCTCCCTTGGCTGAGCCAGTTGGCACAGAAGCTGACACCCCGTTGAGACTTGCCATGACACAACGTCGTGGAAAGGACAGGGGACCCGGGTGAGAGGACAAGGCTGGAAGTGAAATTGTTAGCTCTTGTTCAGGTCTCACTCCCCACTCAGTAGGGAGCTTGGCACCGGCTGAGTGAAATCCTTTGGGAGATGGTTCCCCAGTGGGGAGATTGGATCCAATGAGGATGAGTCCCCCCAAGCTGTACAGGGCTCCCCATGGGAATGCCCAAGCCTAGGAAGTGCTCACTTTGCTGGCTTGGCCTCTGAAGGGTCAACCTGGCAAGGCCAGATGAGCTAGAGAGAGATAGAAAGACAGCTTGTCCATTCTCCACGCGCCACCAAACATGGCGGGGGCCCCATTCTGCACCTGTAAAGCTCAGCCCACACTGAGTTGTCTGAGAACCTTTTTTTTTTTTTTTTTTTTTGCCTGTGGATAGCTGAATTAAGATTTCTCCCTAAAGAATGTCCAAGCCAACCCAAGTCAATGTCCCTGGGACCATGCTGAGCTCCTATTTCAGTTTCCCCTGCCTGGAAATACCTACAATTCCTCAAGACAATGTTTCCATTTACCACAGGGCCCCCATGGCATTTGCAATGTGTAATCAAAAACCGGGCCTTCTCTTCCTGCCGCCCACTCCCGGTGTTTCAGAGGACAGCCCACAGATGGGCTTTCAATTAAGTGGGGGGTGGGGGGGTGGGGGACTGTTTGTCCTTTAGTCTGTGTCCCTCTGTCATGACTGAAGCCAAGCGCTGGGGTGAGCCTGTAGGCAGCTGTGACTCAGGTGAGCTCCCGGGAAAGGGGGTGGCAGTCAGAGGCCTTGGAGGCCTGCTTTTCCATCCACCCATTTCTCCGTTTCTCTGTCCCTGTCTCTTTCTTTCTATCTAAACATATTGGCTTGGGAAAGTGAAGCTCTGGTGATCACAAAAGAAAGAGAAAAATTTTGATGCCTTCTGGCCCAGCAGTAGCTCCATGAAAGTGGGATCATTCTCTCTGTCAGAACTTTCCAGGAATGGGTTGGAGAGATAGCATAATGGCAAAAAGGCTGCCATGCTTGAGGCTCCAAGGTCCCAGGTTCAGTTCCCAGCCCCACCATAAGCTCATAAGCTAAAACTAAGCAGTGCTCTGGTCTTTCCATGTGTTTCTTTCTCTATTTCTCTCATTAATACCAAGACAACTTCCCAGGACTGTTATCTACTTTCAGAATCTTGGAACATCTTGCAGGTAAAATCCAGGAAGCAATTGTAATTTGGAACACTGGTCCATAGTTAACACTGGTCCATAGTTAACTCCCTTAGAGTATGTTACTGCTAGAAACATCTCTTTAAATTCCACACAGTGATACCCCCTTCCAGTTCCCCTGCAGTAAGATATGATCATTGAAAAAAAAAAAGTTTAGATATGGCAAAGCCCGTATCTTTCCTGATCTCAACCATTTCGAACTCTAATGAGTCTCAATCAATGATTTGATGTGGGCCTTTCCTAACCTTTCCGTGGCTGTAGGAAAACAATATTTGAACCCTTAATGACACAAGCACAGTATCTCCAAGCTGGTGTGTATGTGTGTGTGTGTGTGTGTGTGTGTGTGTGTGTGTGTGTGTGTGTGTGTGTGTGTGTGCAATGCACAGCAGATCGCTTTACTACTGACGATAGGGTGTGCTTGCCACATCTTTGTTCAGTGTTGAGGCTGTCAGCCTGACTGGTGAAAGATCACAGCTAAGAACTTCCTTGGACATTGTCTTTGGCCAAGCAGGGGAGGTGGAGGGTCCACTTGTGTAGAGGGGCCAGCCAACTTGTACTGAGCTTCCGCAGTGGGAGGTCTGAAGGCTCAGCTTTCACTCTGAGCTTAGGAGTTTCCTGTGGAGTCAGCTGAGGCCCCCTTCCAAATGTAGCTCAGTGTGACTTGTCCCTCTGTCCTCTGTTGAGGCTTTCTTTCCTGCACCGGGGTCAGAGGTCATGTCCCATAACACCCCATCCTCCAAACCTCCTTCTCAGATCTTACTTCAGAAGAGCCATTCTAAGACGTGTCCCATCTTCTTGTTATTTTTGTAATATTCCATCACACAATGGCTAATATCGTTAGTCTCCTCCTATAGTGGTTCCTTTTTCTTCTTTTCCCTCCCTCCCTCCCTCCCTCCCTCCCTTCCTTCCTTCCTTCCTTCCTTTCCTTCTCTTCCTCCTTGCTCCCTTTCTTTCCTCTCTCTCACTTTCTTTCTCCCCTCTCCTTTTTGATAGAGACAGAGAGAGATTGGGAGGGAACGGGAATGGGGCCAGGCCGTGGTACACGCAGTTAGGCACACACAATTCAATGTGTAAGGATACATACGAGATCCTGGATTCCAAGCCCTGCTTCTCACTTGCAGCAGGAATGCTTCATGAGCAGGGAGGAAGGTCTGCAGGTATTTCTCTCTCTCTCTCCCTCTCTCTCTCCCTCTCTCTCTCTCTCTCTCTCTCTCTCTCTCTCTCTCCCTCCTTTCTCAATTTCTTTCCGCACTATTGAAAGAAAAAGAAAAAAAGACCACCAGAATTGGTGGACTCATAATGAGAGTGCTGGCACCAAGCCCCAGCTACTGGAGGCAAAAAGAGGGAATGGGAAGACAGAGGAAGAGAGAAGGAGAGACACCTGCAGGCCTGCTTCACTGCTCATGAAGTACATGGTAACATGTGCACTCTCCAGCATACACCACCACCAGGCCTTGTCTTCTGAGAGTGGTCTGATCTTCTCTGGTTACCAGTGTTTCTTGTTATTCATGTCTATTATTTAAAGGACTATTATGATTATTTTTATTGCTACCAGGGCAACCACCAGGGCTCAGTGCCTGCAGGATGAATCCATGGCTCCCACTGGATTTTCTTTATTTGATAGGACAGAGAGAAGTTGAGAGTGGAGGGAGAGGAGAGAGACACCTGTAGCAAGTGGGGGGTGGGAGCTTGAACCCAGGCCCTTGTGCATTGTAATGTGTGTTTCCAGTTGGGCTACCACCTGGAGCTCTATTCAAAGGATTTTTAATTGTGTTTAACTTTACCAGATCAATGGTTTCTTTTTATATCTTTTCCCTTTCCAGATGAACACTGTACAAGAAAAATATACAGAGGGTTTTATACATAAAAATTTTAAAAATCCTGAGAGGGCCCTGGTGGTGGCACACCTGGTCGAACACACGTTACAGTGCACAAGGAACTGGGTGCCCCTGAGCCCAATGTGCAGGAGGAAAGCTTGGCGAGTGGTGAAGCAGGGCTGCAGGGTCTCTCTGTCTCTCTTCCTATCTCCCCCTCCCCTCTTGATTTCTGGCTATCTCTATCCAATACATAAAGATAATTTAAAAAATTAAAGTTTAAAAAGTCACAAAAATTAAAAGTAAGTAAATAAAATTTTCTGACAGTCATAAAACAGAACAGCCCATGGGGGATTATCTGAGAATTCTGACTACTGCAAATTTAAAGTAGGCTAAAAAGGAGGCTGGACGGAGGTAGATAGCATAATGGTTATGCAAAGAGACTCTCATGCCTGAGGCTCTAAAGTCCCAGGTTTAATCCCCCTGCACCACCATAAACCAGAGCCAAGCGGTGGTCTGGTAAAAAAAAAAAAAATTAAAAAAAAAGGAGGCTGCGTGGTGGCACACACAGTATACTAAGCACAGGGGCCTGCATAAGGATCCAGGATCAAGCCTCTGCTTGCCACCTGCAGTGGAGTATGCTTCGCAAGTGGTGAAGCTGGTTTGCAAGCGTCTATCTTTCTCCCTCTCTATCTCCCCCTCCCCCTCCTCTCTCAATTCCCCTCTGTCCTATCAAATAAAATGGGGAAATGGCCTCCAGGAGCAGTGGATTTGTAGTGCAGGCACTTAAGCCCCAGTGATAACCCTGGAGGCAAGAAAAAAAACCTGGAACTTAATTTTGATAGAATGTCACTTGGTCCTATATAACAAAATTACCATTTCAACATGTTTTCAAACTAAAAATTATTAAGGAGACACATGGCACACTAAGTTGCAATTATGTCTTTGAACCTACTGTGTTGGCTACATTTATAGATCCTTAGGTTTGAAAGTCACCACCAGGGAGTCGGGCGGTAGTGTACGTGGTGCAAAGCGCAAGGACCGGCATAAGGATCTCGGTTCGAGCCCCCGGCTCCCCACCTGCAGGGGAGGCGCTTCACAGGTGGTGAAGCAGGTCTGCAGGTGTCTGCCTTTCTCTCTTCTCTGTCTTCTCCTCCTCTCTCCATTTCTCTCTGTCCTATCCAACAATGACATCAATAGTAACAACAATAACTACAACATCATTGAAAAAGCAACAAGGGCAACAAAACGGAAAATAAATAAATAAATAAACATTTTTTTTTAAAAAGAAAGTCACCACCAAAACAGCACGAAGACGGGGAAAGCTTCACAAGTGGTGAAGCAGAGCTGTGGTGTCTCTCTGTCTCTTTCTCCCCCTGTATCTTCCCTTTCCTCTCAATTTCTAGCTATTTCTATCCAGTAAATAACGATAATTCAAAAAAAAAATTAACAAAAAGATAAAACTGGTCAGAACCTCCAGAAATCCCTCCATAAAACTGCAAAAACACGGTCAGAATTTAATTTTTTCCCCTTCAACTCTGGGCATTAACCAGAGACTTGTAACATTTATCCAAGAAAACCCGTTGGATCCTAGTAAGAACAATGTGCGGTGTGTTGTTTTTATTTACATATTCCTCACACCTCTCCCTCCGCAGCTCAGGAGCTCTGAGATCCAGCAGTTCACAGTCACGCTGAAAACCAGCAGCCTGACAGCCTCCGGAAGGGAAGGGGCAGGATGGGGTGGGGCGACTAAATCCTCACTCTCAGAGATCTGGCACTGTGTGATCCATCTGCTGGCATCTCTGAAGACTCAAACTTGGACCCTCACCCCCTCCCCCCACATTCAGTCCAGTTGTTAACTCAGCCACTGTAGTCTCAGAGCAAACCCTCAAGTTCTTCTGCTGAGGTCATCCTAGGTGGAAACAACGCCACGTTTCTCTCCGGTTAGCATGATGGCCTCTCAATTGTTTGGACTCTTTTTACTCTGGTCTCCCTACAATCGTCTCTTCAGACGAAAGGCGGAGTGAGCCTCTTCATGGTTTTCCATCATGTTGGAATTTATCTACAGCCTGGGATCTCCGGAGCTTTCCTTCTGGTTTCCTGCTGCTTGTCCCCCTGGGCTTCTGGCTACTCTCCCCACCTTAGTTTGACTTCTTCTACACTCACCTCCTTACTGCTTCTTGGCTTTTTCCAGGGCTACCTCTGCCTTTCCAAAGTCTGAAACACTTGCCCCACGCACCCCTCACGCTAGCCCTCCTGTCCTCACTTGGGTGCGGCTCCTTCTCAGAGATGCCTTCTCTGACGACTCCCCTCTCTCTTAGCAGTTTATTCTTTAGCAGTTTATTCTGCAGTCTTTTCCTTTAGACCCCTGTGTTTGTTGATGTGGTGGTCACAGGAGTACAGATGCGGCTATGTTCTGAGCCCCCAAAATATCTGTTTTATTATTCTTATTATTTCTATTTATCTTTATTTGACTGAACAGAGAGATAGCAAGAGAAATGGGGGAGTTAGAGAGGGAGAGAGACACCTACTTCATCACCTCACTACTCACGAACTTTTCCCCCTGCAGGTGGGGGCCAGGGGCTTGAACCCAGGTCCTCGAGCATGGTAAAATGTGCCTTCAACCGGGTGCACCCCTGCCCAACCTCCACCCCTAGATTATCTGTAAGACTTTCGTTGTTTACTCTCAGAGTAAAGTGATGGCTGAGAACACTGGCTAGGTAGTCAAGTTCTTATGTCCAAAGGTGAGCTCTGTCACATCTTCTGGTGTACGATCTTGGACAGCTTATGTTTAAGAAAATATATTATTATTATTGATTGAACATTCATCTACAGAACTGTAGGGCTTCAGGTGAGTGTCTACACCTCACTGTATCCTCCACCAATGTCCTGTGTCACCCCTCCCTCTGATAACCATCACGGTTTTTGTTGTTGTTGTTGTTTTTTTTACCAAGTCTAAGAAGTAGTTTGGCCAATATATATATATATTTTTTGCAAGTTTATTTTCTTGAGCTGCCTATATTCCACACATCTGGCAGGTGTCTTTCACCTCTTCACTTATTTCACTGAGCAGAATTACCTCTAGGCCCAGACATTTGAAGGATATAATTTCCGCTTTTTGAAGCGCTGAGAGACAGTCCAATGAATATACATGAATATACAACTTCTTAAGATACGAGTTCTATCCCTCAGCTACTTTGCCAACTGGTAAATTTGTGCCTTCCTCCACTTTTAAAAAATGTTAATTTATTTGCCACCAGGGTTACCGCTGGGGTTTGGTGCTTGGCTCCCCTGTTCCCAGTGACCATTGCTTTCCATTTTCTTTCCTTCTCATAGAGGGAGAGGGTGAATCAGGGAGGAGGAGAGGGAGAGAGGGAAAAAGAAAGAGAGAGGGGGAGTCGGGCGGTAGCGCAGTGGGTTAAGCACACATGGCGCAAGTCCCAAGAACCGGTATGAGGATCCCAGTTCGAGCCCCAGCTCCCCACCTGCAGGGGAGTCGCTTCACAGGCGGTGAAGCAGGTCTGCAGGTGTCTGTCTTTCTCTCCCCCTCTCTGTCTCCCCCTCCTCTCTCCATTTCTCTCTGTCCTATCCAACAGCAATGACATCAATAACTACAACGATTAAACAACAAGGGCAAAAAAGGTAATAAATAAATATTTAAAAAAAAAGAAAGAGAGAGGAAGGAGGACTTTGTTATTTCCATATTATGACCTGCTGAGATGTTGAATTGTAGTTTTTAAAAATGAAGACTTTTTTTTTTTACATAACAGCTTAGAAAGTTTGTGAAGACATAATGATGTCACTAGGGAAAATAAAAAAAAACAAAAACAAGACAGTTTGTAGACTTATGCCCACCACGTGATACTTTTCTGTCAACACAGAGCAATACTAAATATTTTCAGTGTCCATGTGATGCTGACACGTTAAGTAGACACTCAATACACATATACCTAGGACCTGGTCGAGACAGTTCAGTTAGTAGATCACAGGCCTTGCAGGAGGTAGAACTCTGGGTTTGACCAGAGGGTTCTGTACCCCCATTCTACCAAGATCTGAAGCGTTTGTCACCAGTAATCTAGTTTTTAGATTAAAATCAATGAGAGGGAAGCAAATTTGGAAAAATACCAGAGGAAGCCAGGCACTGTTTGTCTTATCTGAGAGAGAAGAAGGGAAAAAAAGGGGGGGAGACAGTCAGAAGTAGGAATAGGTGTTGGGGTAATTAAGAAAGGAAGTGAAGGCAGGACCATTGAAAAATGAAGAAGATAGATAGATAGATAGATAGATAGATAGATAGATACAGAGTCAGCCTATATCAGTGACCTTGGGAGATAGATAGATAGATAGGTAGGTAGATATAGATAGATACAGAGTCAGCCTATATCAGTGACCTTGGGAGATAGATAGATAGGTAGGTAGATATAGATAGATACAGAGTCAGCCTATATCAGTGACCTTGGGAGATAGATAGATAGGTAGATATAGATAGATACAGAGTCAACCCATATCAGTGACCTTGGGAGAACTACTGCAGTTTCCAACGGAGGGGATGGGACACAGAACTCTGGTGGTAGGACTGTTGTGGAATTATACCCCAATTATTTTTGTAAATCAATACTATGTCATCAATTAAAAATGCCCTGGGTTTGATCCTTGGCACCACACAACAGCACCATGGACAGACAGCAAAGAGGGATGGTCATGGATGGTGCAGTAGTGCTGTAGTGTTTCTCTCTCTCTCCCCTCCAGTCCCCTCCCTCCTTTGCACTATCTCTCAAAAAAAAAAAATGAAAAGTGTTTTCTTCTAATCTTCCAATGTCAGTCAGTGACATTGCTCTTGCAAAGGACCCTGGGGCCACACTTTTTTTGTTTTAATATTTAGTTATTTATCCCCTTTTGTTGCTCTTGTTGTTTTATTGTTGTAGTTATTACTGTTTTTTTTTTTTTATTTCATCTTTGTTGGATAGGACAGAGAGAAATGGAGAGAGGAGGGGAAGACAGAGAGGGGGAGAGAAAGACAGACACCTGCAGACCTGCTTCACCACCTGTGAAGCGATTCCTCTGCAGGTGGGGAGCCGGGGGCTCGAACCGGGCTCCTTATGCCGGTCCTTGCGCTTTGTACCTGTGCTTAACCTGCTGTGCTACCTACCGCCCGACTCCCAAGGGCCACACTTTCTTAAGAAAGGAAGAGAATTGTGGAATCCTGGTGCAGAATGAATTTGTACTCAAATGCCAATGACTGTACTGTAAAGCGTTAACTCCCTCGATGGAAAAAAAAAAATCAGGGTTTGTAAAACAGCTGCACTGTGGAGTGCTTTATTCTGTGCACAGCCCAACTTCAAGCCTGACCCCCATCACACTGTAGGAAGCTTTGGCGCTGTATTTTCTTCCCTTTTCTCTCTGTCTCAATCTTTCTATCTAAAAAAAGAAAAAAAAAGGAAAGGAAAAAAGAAAGAAAGTAAAAAGGGAAACTAGAGGGGCTGAGTGGTGGTACACATGTTCCCAGGCAAAAGGACCTGGGTTCAAGCCACCTGCATGAGGAAAGCTTCCTGACCAGTGAAGTAGTGCTGCAGGGGTCTCTCTGCCTCTCACTTTCTATTCCCCTCCTCCCTCAATTTCTTTTTGTCCTATCAAATTAAATTTAAAAAAATCTAAATGATGACAGAGGACCTAGTGGGGGTTGTATTGTTATAGGGAAAACTGGGAATTTTATGCATGTACAAACTATTGTATTTACTGTGGAATATAAAACATTAATTCCCTAATAAAGAAATTTAAAAAATCTAAAAGAAGACAGAATGAAGAGGAGTGTTCACTAGGCACTGGGCTTTGTTTCTAAGCTCCTGGGAGTTTAGTGTTGTATTCAGGCTGGGCAGTGTGGTGACTTATGTTTATAGTGAACTATAGGATAAACCCAGTGACGTTGACTAGCTTACCAGCAGGAAAGATGCACGTCATCTTCACAGAGTCTGTTTGACAGATGCTGGCATGGTCCCATGGGTTATTTGGTACTGATGCCAAAACTGATCCTTCAGAAGTGTGTGGAGTGTGTGTGTGTGTGTGTGTGTGTGTGTGTGTGTGTTTGGGGGGTAGGTGAGGAGGTGAATACAGGCAAGTAAACACGTCACTACACTGTGTAGCTAATACAGTTGTGGAGGTAAACACAGGTGCTGGAGGGGCAGGTCAGACCAAAGAGGGGGTGTTAAGAGAGTTTTTCAAGAATGGCAGAGAGAGGTTGAGGGAGAGGGTAAGGAAGAGGGAGAGGGAGAGGGAGAGAGAGAAAGAGAGAGAGAGGCAGAGGTGCTGCAGTAGGAAGAACACATAGCAACTGTCCAAAGAAATGGGGAAGTAGGTGCCATTGAACACAGGGGTGGCAGAGAAGTGTCCAAAAAGAAAGGTGAAAAGCTGAAGTCCTGCATGGAAGGAAGTGGATGAAATGAGCTGAGGTAGGTAGCCTGGCTTATTTGGAGAGAGGAAAGAGAGAGAGGGAGAGGGAGAGGGAGAGGGAGGAGGAGGAGGAAGGAGAAGGGAGAGAGAAACAGAAAAAGAGGAAGAGTAGGGAGAGAGACAGAGAGAAAGGGAGAGGGAAGAGGAGGAAAGAGAGAGAGGAGAAGGAGGAAGGAGGAGGGAGACAGAGAGAAAGGGACAGGGAAGGGGAGGAGGAGAGGGAAGAGGAGGAAAGGGAGAGACAGAGAAGAAGGAGGAGGAGGGAGAGACAGGAAAGAAGGAGGAAGAGGAGAGAGAAAGGGAGAGAAAAGAGGAGGAGAAGTGGAAGAGGAGAAAAGAGAGGGGGTGGGGGAGAGGAAGGAGGAGGGAGAGAGACAGAAAGGGAGGGAGAGGAGGGAGAGAGAGAGAGAGAGGGAGAGGGAAGGGGAGGAGAAGGAGAGGGAAGAGGAGGAAAGGGAGAGAGAGAAGAGAAGGAGAAGGAGGAGGGAGGGAGAGACAGAAAAGAAGGAGGGAGAGGAGGGAGAGAGACAGCAGAGAGAAAGGGACAGGGAGAGGGAAAAGGAGTGGGAGAGGGACGGGGGTGGGGGGTAAGGGGGAGAGGCACTACTGCATCATGACGCCCTGTATGCTTTTGTCGTCTCTTGTTTTTATGCAGTGTGTGTGTGTGTGTGTGTGTGTGTGTGTGTTTGGGGGGTAGGTGAGGAGGTGAATACAGGCAAGTAAACACGTCACTACACTGTGTAGCTAATACAGTTGTGGAGGTAAACACAGGTGCTGGAGGGGCAGGTCAGACCAAAGAGGGGGTGTTAAGAGAGTTTTTCAAGAATGGCAGAGAAAGGTTGAGGGAGAGGGTAAGGGAGAGGTGAAATTGCCCACCTGTCGGGGGAGGGGGGGAGGGAAGGGTGTAGCCCGACCGCCCTCCAACTGGGCCTCCCTCCCTCAGCGGTTGTTCAGGTGTGAAAGCAGAGGGAGTATGAAGCAGACCTGAGCAGCCCAGGTGGTCGGGCTCCCAGGAGACCAAAGAGTTTCAGGGGAAAGAGCTCTACTCTCCAGGGAGGCTGCCTAGAGAGTCCCTCAGAGGCAGAAAGTGTGCAGGCTGCCAGAGCCTGGAAACCAGCCGGCCCTGCCCCTCACCCTTGGCTCCTAATCCAAGAGGGGTCCTGGGGCCAGGGAAAGGGTTCAGCGGTACAGAAACTAGTTTACCTGTGTGAGGTCTTGGGTTTGCTTTCGGCACCTGGAAAATCCCTCTAACCAGCCTGCTGCAAAGATATACGTTAAAAAATTTAAAAATGGGAGTCAGGCAGTGGCACAGAAGGTTGAGTGCACATGGCGTGAAGCACAAGGTGTTGGGTAGTATGCCACCTCCCCCTGGCTTCTGCTTAACCATATGCCTATATAGGGATTTACTGATCCAAAGCTTTGGTCTATTTACATAAATCACTTTTACATTTACATAAAGCACTCCCTCCAGGGCTTGAGGATCCCAGTTTGAGCCCCCGGCTCCCCACCTGCAGGGGAGTCGCTTCACAGGTGGTGAAGCAGGTCCGCAGGTGTCTTTCTCTCCCCCTCTCTGTCTTCCTCTCCTCTCTCCATTTCCCTCTCTCCTATCCAATGACAGCAACAACAACAACAATAATAATAACCACAACAATGATAAAAACAAGGGTAACAAAAGGGGAAAAAATGGTCTCCAGGAGCAGTGGATTGGTGGTGCAGGCACTGACCCCTGGCAATAACCCTGGAGATAATAAATAAATAAATAAATAAATAAATAAAAAAAATTGGGGGTTGGGCTGTAGCACAGCAGGTTGTGTGTAGCGCACATGGCACTAAACTCAACTCAAGGACCAGCGTAAGGATCCTGGTTTGAGCCCCCGGCTCCCCACCTGCAGGGCGGTCGCTTCACAAGCAGTGAAGCAGGTCTGCAAGTGTCTATCTTTCTCTCCCCCTCTCTGTCTTCCCCTCCTTTCCCATGTCTCTCTGTCCTATCCGACAACAACATCAATAACAAAAACTAATAATAAGCACACAATGATAAAAACAACAGGGCAACAAAAAAAGGGGAAAAAAACAACTTAAAGCATCTAAAATAGTGCCTGTCCCCTGCTCTTGAAGCATTTGGGATTCCTTAGAGACACTGGCAGAATGCAAGCTCCTCAGAGCAGGGTCTGACCGAATCTGGGCTGGATCCTGTTCCAGTGAAAGCATGGAACACAGAGCAGGCAGGAGGAGGCAGAGGTTTCACCTAGAAGTTGACTGGGGACACACACCCATGAACTCCTGGAGAGGGGCCCCTGAGCCTTTCCTTAAGAGCTAGCGTCCCTAGGGAGCTTGAATAGAAGTAAAGCTGCTCATGGTGTTGGTTTTAGATGCCACCACCTTGGGGCCAGGGAGATATGCAGTGATAGCACACCAGACCTGCATGCCTGAGGCCTTGGAGTCTCTGGAGTATGGGCAGATTTCCTTATGAGATGCAGAAGGTGAGAGGTCTGGCTTCTGTTATTGCTTCTCTGCTGGACATGGCTGTTAGCAGGTGGATCCATACTCCCCTACTTATATCTTTCTCTAGTGGTGTAGGGCTCTGGAGAGGTGAGGTTTGAGGACACATGAAAGAGGTCGTTTGCCTAGGGAAGTCAGGATAGAATCATAGTACCATCTGCAACCTGGTGTCTGAAGGGTGTTAAGATGTAAAGCAGGACAAATTGTTTAATAAGCCAGAGCTAAGGGAGTCGGGCGGTAGTACTGCAGGTTAAGCGCAGGTGGCACAAAGCACAAGGAACCAGAGTAAGGATCCCAGTTTGAGCCCCCAGCTCCCCACCTGCAGGGGAGGCGCTTCACAGGCGGTGAAGCAGGTCTGCAGGTGTCTGTCTTTCTCTCTCCCTCTCTGTCTTCCCCTCTTCTCTCCATTTCTCTCTGTCCTATCCAACAATGACATCAAGAACAACAACAATAATAACAACAACAATAAAACAACAAGGCCAACAAAAGGGACTAAATAAATAAATATTTTTTAAAAAGTAAAAAAATATATTAAAAAAATAAAATAAACCAGAACCAAAAAGTAGGAATAGAGCATATGAGAATAGGGACCCTAAGGTAGAAAAATGCTAGGAAGTCTTATTTTAGCAAGGTTCCTAGGGGCTTATGATTTTAATAATCTTTGCTTGAGCTTGAAAGTAGACTAGAAATTTTGTCTGGGCAGATGGTATCAGAATTGAGAATAGAACTAGAATGCCAGATTAGGGCAGAGAGTAGCTCCCAAACTTGAAGAAAATATATAAATACAATGAACTGTTTACCCCGTCAGTCTGTTCCAGGGCCCATGTCTATTCATACTCAGCACAGGAGCCTGTGTGATCTTTGAGTCCCTGTCAGTCTGAGCTGGCAGCCCATGGTCACAGCTGGGAACATTCTTGGCTGCTCTCATATCAGGACCCGTCTTCCTTGAGTGGCAGAGTAGGATGACCCAGCCTGCCTTCAGAGACTGGGGCAAATGGTTGGGTTTATTATTTTTTCCCCTTTCATGAGGGGACTAATAGTTTACAGTCAACAGTAAAATACCGTCGTTTATACAAGTGTAACATTTCTCAGTTTTCCACATTACAGTCTAACACCTTCGCCACCTAGATCCTCCTCCACCAACATGTTCCAGGACCTGAACACTCTCCCCCACCCCAGAGTCTTTTATACTTTGGTGCAAAATGCCAGTGTTTACTCTTCCTGCCTGCCTGCCTTCCTTCCTTCCTTTTTTTTTTTTTTTTTTTGCCTCCAGGGTTATTAATGGGGCTTGGTGCCAGTACTATGAATCTGCTGGTCCTGGTGGCCATTTTTATTGGACAGGACAGAGAGAAATTGAGAAGAGGGAGAGATAGAAAGAAGAGAGAAAGACACCTGCAGACCTGCTTTGCTGCTTATGAAGCATCTCTGTTGCAGGTGGGGAGCTGGGGCTCAAACCTGGATCCTTGGGCAGGTCCTTGCACTTAGTACTATGTGCACTTAAGTGGGTGCACCACCACCCAGCCCCCAGGCATATTCTTTATGCTCAACTGTGACACTGTTTTTTTGTTTGTTTGTTTTTAGATTTAGTTATGGGGGGTGAGGAGATAGCATAATGGCTATGCAATAGACTTTCATGAAGTCCCAGGTTCAATCCCCAGCACTACCATAAAGCCAGAGCTGAGTAGTGCTTATTGGGGGGAAAAAATCTCTTTTCTTTTACAGAGAAGGAGACTAGAGCACTACTTGACTCTAAAGATTGAACCTGGGATGTCTGGGGCCTCAGGTAGACTAGTCTTGTGCTTCCGGGCTTTTGAACCTAAACTTCAGGTCTTGTTGCCCCAAGGGTGGGCCACAATCCCATGCTGATAGGTGTGTCCACTGAACAGGCATCTCTCACCATCTCTAGCAGCTTCAGTGATCACAGGCAGACCGAGGCGCTGGGCAGCCATGGTCTGTTCTGCAGACTGGAGACCAGGCTGTAGAAGAGAGAGAGAGAGAGAGAGAGAGAGAGAGACTTGGGCTGACAGGCAAGCCAAACTTGGACAGCATCCTGGTTCTAGTCTGTTCCAGAAGCTCGGTCAATCACACATTGCCTTGAGTCCTGGGAGACATCTGGCATGCTCATAATAACTCACTGCCCCTTTCTAAATAAACCACACTGCACTCCCATTCTTTGTATGCCAAAGAATACTAGCTAATATGCATGAAAATGGATTGAACTCGAGTAGGAAGCAAACTTGCGGGGTTTGTGCTCACAGGAAAGAACTGCTTGGTTGGCTCAGGAACTGATCAGGATAGATATGACCTTTGGGTTTTAAGTACAGGGACTAGTTCAAAGCATAAGTCTACATGGCAGAGTTTGCTAAGGCTCAGCCCTGGGGGCCAGGTGGTGGTTCTCCTGGTTAAGCACTGACATTACAGTGCGCAAGGCCCCGGGTTTGAGCCCCTGGTCTTCACGTATAGGAGGGAGCTTCATGAGTGGTGAAGTAGGGCTGTGGATGTCTCTCTGACTTTCTCCCTCTCTATCTTCCCCTCCCCTCTCAATTTCTCTCCTTCTCTATCCAATAAATAAATTTAAAAAACCAAAACTCAGCCCATAGATATCTCTGATCTGAGGATCACTTGCAAAATACCCAACATTGAGTATAAGAAAGTTATAGGGTAGTGCCCGGTGATGCATCAAGAAGACAGGTGTATATACACAATGGAATTGTACTCATCAAAGTGAGATTCTGTGTTCTGCTGTAGCATCGAAGGAATAGGAGGGGGTGTTTATGGCCAGTGAAAGAAGTCAACAGGAGGAAGAGAAGGGGTATAATGAAGCAAAGAAAAGGAACGGGCAAAACCAAACAGAAAGAAATTCTTGGGCTGTAACAGCAGATCTGAGGTTGGAGGGAGAGCAGAGGTTATAGGAGACATGGTGAGGTGACACTGATGGAAGGCGTGTGAGCCTGTTCCCCTGAACAATGTAGAATCAGAGTTGTAAACCAATGTCACCTTAGTAAGTGTAAGAGAGAGAGTGAACGATAGCTTATCGGGTAGGGTGTGTGTGTGTGTGTGTGTGTGTGTGCGCGCGCGCTCCAGTGCTATGGTCACTTCCTCTCTTCGTCTTTCTCTATCTGAAATAAGAAGGGAAGCATTTGGCTTTCAAGCTATGAGATTGTTATCATGCAAGGTTTCAAATCTGCAAAATAAACAAACAGATATTATAATAAAAAAAGTCGAGAAAAGAGCAAGTTCCAGGCTGTGGACCACTCATGGCAAAGCATCTACATAGTTCCCTGGGAGATGTCCAAATTGCATCCCACCTTCCATGACAGAGACTACTGTCTCCTGCCAAAGCTCCATATCCCTGAGCTTCTACCAGGTCAGGCTGGGTCAGGCCACGGGGCCACGTTTTGTTCCAGAGCCTCATGCATGATGAGGTATGTGCTTTACCAACTGAGCTATCTCGTGGTCTCCAGTTCCACCTCTTATGACGCTACTCAATTTCAAGACTCTGGGACCAGTGTTTCAGGACTGGGAGGATCTAGTCCATTCAGGAAAGTGTCTCATTTTCTGTATTTCTTTTCTGTGTCCATCCATCTGCTCTCTACTGAAGAATTACAACTATGAAAACTCTCTTGTCTTGCACGGTCTTCAAGGGAAGATAAAAATAAAGACAGGGAGTTTAGACTCTCTTTCTAGTACTCAGTCCTCACCACCTCTCGTCCCACTTTTGTAGAACTAAATTCTGATTCCTCTACAGATTTTATACCATCAAACATGTCCACGCAGAATCACCCTCCTCCAATCCCACCCAAACTTCTTTAACACCCAAACTCCTTATATTTGTTACTTTTTAAAATTTTTAAAAATATTTATTTATTTATTCCCTTTTGTTGCCCTTGTTGTTTTATTGTTGTTGTTGTTGGATAGGACAGAGAGAAATGGAGAGAGGAGGGGAAGACAGAGAGGAGGAGAGAAAGATAGACAACTGCAGACCTACTTCATTGCCTGTGAAGCGACTCCCCTGCAGGTGGGGAGCCGGGGTTTGAACCGGGATCCTTATGCCGGTCCTTGTGCTTTGCACCACCTGCGCTTAACCCGCTGCGCTACAGCCCGACTCCCTATTTGTTACTTTTTAAAAAAAGATTTTTAAATATTTATTTATTCCCTTTTGTTGCCCTTGTTTTATTGTTGTAGTTATTATTGTTGTTATTGATGTTGTCATTGTTGGATAGGACAGAGAGAAAAGGAGAGACGAGGGGAAGACAGAGGGGGGAGAGAAAGACAGATACCTGCAGACCTACTTCACTGCCTGTGAAGTGACTCCCCTGCAGGCAGGGAGCCAGGGGCTCAAACCGGGATCCTTATGCCGGTCCTTGAGCTTTGCACCACGTGCGCTTAACCCGCTGCGCTACCACTTGACTCCCCTTATATTTGTTCTTTATATCTTTATATTCTTCCTCCTCTTCCCCCCCCCCAAATGCTTCCCATTCTTCACATGATTCCAGCTGGGATCTTACACCATCTATGGAATATTCTCAGACCATCCCAGCCCAAAGTGACCTTCCTTGGATTCCTTTGCCTGTGTTCCTCACAGTGTCATTAATCACTGTCTTTGATACTGAAACTTGTTAGGCAATTTAACTTTGCCTGTTCTTAGATTTTTCTCTTCGTGTACATTTGCAGTCCCCCCCCCCTCACGTGGGCCTGCATTATTATGAATTCCAGAGGGTAAGTGAAATAACTTGTTTACATTGTATGCTGCTTTGCCATGTTCATGACTCAGGCTTGACCCAGATTAAAAAAAAAAAAAGGTCATTTTCTTAATGTTGACTTCTGAGTTTCAAGGTTTTTTCTATCCATCCTGAACTTAAGTCTTTTATCAAAAATGTGATTTGTGAATACGCTCGGGTCGTCTGTGACTGGTGTTTAGTCGCGTTTTCTTGACAGGAGGTGACCTTCACTTGGCTGAGTACCAGTGCTTTCATTTGTAACCGGTGTCTTTGGTGGAACAACTAAGAAATCTTTGTCGGGTCAGGTCACAGAGATGTTCTTCTGGAAGTTGTACACTTTGAGGTTGTCTGTTTAAATCCATGATCAATATTGAGTTTCATTTTGGGGGGCACAAGGTGCGAGATATTGATCAATATTCATGCTTCAGCTATAGCATAACCCCTGCGGTTGGCTTTCCTTTTAGACAGCAAGTGTCTGTGTAAGCTATGATGCATACACTTCAAGAAATCAAACTCAATGTGGAAAGAGACAGGCTATTCCCTATCTGAGTTACTTTTTGGTTTTTACCAGTCCTGGATGATTTAGATCTCTCTCTCTCTCTCTCTCTCTCTCTGTGTGTGTGTGTGTGTGTGTGTAGCAGGGATCTAAAGCTTGCCTAATTTCACGGCTCCCAGACCCTTTTTTTCATTCAAATATATATAGAGAGAAGACAGAGACCACAGCGCTAAATCTTATCCCAGCACTGTCATTCCTACATTGTGTTGGGATTTGAACCCAGAGTATGTGCATAGCAAGACAGTTACCCTACCCAGTGAGACATCTCTCTCACCGGTTCTGTATGTTTTTTCCCCCTCTCTCTTCCTGCCCCTAAATCCCCCCTTTTGTGTTTTAAATTCACTAGGCACAGGAAAACCCACTCTGCACCCCAACAAAAGCAAGACCAGAAGTCTGTGCATGGGTGCGTGTGAGCATCTCTGTCTCTGTCCACCTGTGATCTCATGGTGTCTCTGGTGTGCGGTGTGACCTCCAGGTCTTGTATATAACAGACGTCCTCACAGACACACATGCCAGTGTCTCCTGGTAGTTGTTGCTGAAGGAACTTCAGCCATAATAAGAACCACAGAGACTGGCCCTACACGGAAATGTCAGTATCAGCTACAGACTGGCTGCACCTGCAGTGAAATGCTGGTCTATTTAGTCCTTTCAGGATCAGTGTTGCAAAGGCTATCTTTTCTCCATTGAGTTGCCTTTTCCATTTTGTGGATAGTCAGCTGGCCAGATATGTGGGTCTATTTACGAACAATCTGTTCTGTCCTAACAATTATTTGTGTTCATTAGTGTGTGTGTGTGTGTGTGTGTGTGTGTGTGTGTGTGTGTGTGTGTGTAAAGAAGGTGAACTATGCATCATGCTTAGGACACACATTTAAAAATATGTGCCTGGGAGTCCAGCGGCAGTGCAGTGGGTTAAGTGCAGGACCGGCGGAAGGATCCCGGTTCGAGCCCCCGGCTCCCCACCTGCAGGGGAGTCGCTTCACAGGCGGTGAAGCAGGTCTGCAGGCTTCTATCTTTCTCTCCCCCTCTCTGTCTTCCACTCCTCTCTCCATTTCTCTCTGTCCTATCCAACAACAACGACATCAATAGTAACTACAATAAAACAACAAGGGCAACAATATAAATAAATAAAATAAAAAAAATGTGCCTGTGCGTCAAAGAAATTTTAGACACACTGATTAAACCCTTTATTATTCCAGTTGATCTGTCAAATAAAGACGCATTTAAGGTTTTTTAAAATTTTTTTTAACTGTATTATAGTCTTTCTATTTGAGTTACATATTTAACCGGTATTTTTTTTCAACCCCAGTATCACTTGACTGAAGAAATATAGGATTGTCTTGTCACAAGGGTATGGCTGTGTCTGTCTCTCTGACACAGCCAAGAGACAGACACACCTTACGTTCCTGTAGCTTGTTGGAGAAGGTGCTTTCTCCCACAGGGGAGAGTTGTGCTCATGGCGTGGACTGTGCCGCCATGCTGCTTGCATGCGACACCTGGCTCTGTCATCTACTGGTTCTATGGCTTTAGGAAAGTTCTATGACATCTTTGTGCCTCAGTTCACTTCACTTTTTTTTTCTCCAGGGTTATCGCTGGGGTTCTGTGCCAGTACAATGAACCCACTGCTCCTGGCAGCCATTTTTCCCCCCATTTTACTGGATAGGACAGAGAGAAGTTGGGAAAAGGAGGGGGAGAGATAGAAATGGAGAAAGGCACCTGCAGACGTGCTTCACTGCTTATGAAGTGTCCTCCCCTGCAGGTGGACATCTCGGGGCTCAAACTGAGATTCTTAAGCGGGTCCTTGGGCTTCCTACTGTGCTTAACTGCGTGCACCACTGTCTGCCAGCCCCTCCCCCCCCACCCCCCAGTTTACTTCTCTACAAACCGGAATGATAGGACCAGGAGAAAGTTCAGCAAATTTTGTGGAGAGGTGCTCAGGTATGTGTATCTGGATATATATATATATATTCTCCAATTTTATGTGTGTGTGTGTGTGTGTGTGTGTGTGTGTGTGTGTATCATAGTGGTCTCAACATTCTTAGTGATTATGTATGTTCTAGTAAGGTCAGTTGTGGACTTCAT
This sequence comes from Erinaceus europaeus, assembly GCF_950295315.1. NCBI lineage: Eukaryota > Metazoa > Chordata > Mammalia > Eulipotyphla > Erinaceidae > Erinaceus > Erinaceus europaeus. The sequence continues at coordinate 120,699,195 of NC_080170.1, forward strand.
TCAAGCTGGGACTTTGTGCTCAAGGGATTTCCTGGATCTTCTGTGACGTTCTCAGCAGACCTAGGCTGAAAGTCCAAGGGGATTTATTGTGGGAGTTGTCGCTTGACTGCGCCCAACTATCTTGTAATTGTAATTGCGTGTAAGGGGTTCTGTCTCTCTTTTGGCAGCCAAGTGAGCCACTGCGATTGTTGGCTTTATATGTACATGTTTAAAAAAGTGCAACTTGAAAAAAGATACAAGCTCATGCTAAAATATTACATGTACCCTGACTTGATTTAATGCATCTAGAACTCTAAACACTTCCTGCACGGCTGCTTGTTGAGGGGTCTGAGTTCCTGCTGGACACCTTCCCCACTGGAAAGGTTCATTCTTGGGTGTGCTCTGAGTTTAGGGAACACCCTCTGCCTTCCACACACCACACATTCTTATGCACTTATCTTCTTCCTTATTAGAAGGAAAGTCCAGGGAGTCGGGCTGTAGTGCAGCGGGTTAAGCTCAGGTGGTGCAAAGTGCAAGGACCTGCGTAAGGATCCCGGTTCGAGCCCTGGCTCCCCACCTGCAGGGGAGTCGCTTCATAAGCAGTGAAGCAGGTCTGCAGGTGTCTATCTTTCTCTCCCCCTCTCTGTCTTCCCCCTTCTCTCTCCATTTCTCTCTGTCCTATCCAACAACAATGACAATAATAATAACTACAACAATAAAACAAGGTCAACAAAAGGGAATAAATAAATAAAATAAATATATATTAAAAAAAAAGGAAAGTCCAAGGGCAGGGGAGCTAGTGTAATGGTTATGCAAAAAGACTCTCATGCCTGAGGCTCCAAAGCCCCAGATTCAATTTCCTGTGCCTCCCAGCTGAGTGGTGTTGTTGGGG